>NW_022604174.1:0-54723 GCF_008692095.1 Etheostoma spectabile | reverse complement strand
TCACACGGAATACTGGGGTTTCATTTCCCGTATGGGGAGTTGTATCTACCAGCTGCAATTATTTCCTCAAGGCTACATCGACACTACTCATCTGCCAGAGTAGTTTGGGATACAAGATCTAACCATAGCAAAAGATATGCATTTGTTAAGAAGTATTAGAGTGAATATACTCCAAGAAAGACAAAGGTTTTACAAAAGGATTGAGGATGATCCTGCTATTGAAGATTATGTTTTCAGTGACGATATGATCACCTACCTCAGGATCTGGGAACGTAGGCAGACAGCTGAATGTAAGACGGATCCAGGAACGTAAACCGTTAAACTATGAGGCAGGAAGTGTGAGGTTCAGGTAATTCATTCAATTCAATTCAATTCAATTGTTATGTTATACTGCGCCAAATCACAACAAGATTTATCTAACTGTGCTTTTCATAAAAGAGCAGTCCAGACCATACTCTGTGATTTTATTTACAAAACCCAACATTCCCACCCAGAGCACACCCTAGGAAGCCAGGCAGAGAAGCTTAAACAGAGAGATGAGATTTCTTTTCCTGGTTCCAGTCAGAACATGTGCTGCAGCATTCTGGATCAGCTGAAGAGTCTTCATGGACTTTTTCGAGCAGCCTGATGATAAAGAATTATAGTAATCCAGCTTAGAAGTAACAAGTGCATTGACTATTTTTTCTGCATTTTTTTTAAACGGCGTATTGCTGAGTTCCTGAATGTGATTACTACTGCACTGTGGAAACTTCGGTAGGCCTGGTCACGATTTAACAACAGGGAGATTTTTCAGTGACGGTCTTGAGAGTTTAACCGTACGAAGTCAATACAAACAAATGTTGCGAATTCCACTTGGAGGGTCCAAACGTCGGACTCAAGTAGCTAAGGAATCACTCTAGCTTTGATTATGTATACCAAAACGATTTATTAATAAAAACAGAGCAATGCATTCCGGACAATCAATACGTCACGGGTCTCAATGGAACATGACTAGCTCAGAGGTTTCACAAAAGGCCCCGTAACAGTGGCGTACCTTGCTATTTATATCACTTCTCTAAGGAGCTCTATTGGTTAAAAGCATCACAAGGCGGTCATATCGTCTTAGAAACTGTATTTCTATTGGCTGGGTGGGCGCGACTTCCTGTTTACATTCTTCGGCAATGTGTAGGTGTGTGCGTGTGTTGGGGGTTGTTTTCCTGTGGGATTTCCTTTGTTTGCCTCCATTTTGAGTGAACACGGCTTTCTGGCCTTACTGCATCCGGTTCTCTTGTAATGTAATGTTTTGCCAACAGGGTATCGCCCCCACCTGATGCCAAGCAACAGTACATTTTCTCCCTCATTCAATGTCTGATATGAGTTCTGTTTCATTAACTTATGCATAAGTTCATTCACAGTGTCTAAATATGATAACAATATCTGAGTACAATTTCTCACAATAATAACAATACCTGAGTATAATTTCCCACAATCCCCCTTTTTGCACCTACTAGGTGCAAATCCTACTGTAAACAAGGAACTGTGTGGAAATCCTTTTAGAATTCGTTTTAGTACAAAACGTGCAGCAAAGTTAATATGGTAAAAACGTATATCCCCTTTTCACACCTCTTATTCACAAAGGGTGGGGTCTCTTGGCCACAGTGGTGTGTGTGTGTATATTATATGTGTGTGTGTGTCTATTCGTTTTCTCTCAATTGGAATGTGGCTGAGGTTTATGACTCTCATTTCAGGAAGGATCAGTGGGGGTGAAACTCTATCAACATAGTCCAATCAACATTGTATTGTTTTAACCTAGACTAAAACCCAGGGGACAAGAGACGGGACCACCTTTTGTGACGTAGCAGGAAGCTCCTTTCCATATTTAATTGCCAGACTTGACCTGATCAACTCTTTTCAGTCAGAAGGTGGGGGGGGGGAAAATGGGGACAGTGGATGCATAATTTTCTAATCTGGTTCCTTCAGACATTTTAACTTTTTAAAAACTCAACAATCCCCACAATCAATTCTGCTTCTGACATATTGTAGAGCTGGATTATAACAAAATGTAACAGAGCATCTTATATCACAAAACAGAAGTATTGCAAAACACCTTAATGTAACAAACAACAAACTATATCCTTATGACAACAAACTTAACTCATGACCAACCTGTCTTCATATATGCTGAAATAATGCTTTTACCTTTTGACTTGAATGTATAATGTAAATCGCACACTATGTTTAAGCACATACAACATTTAAAATTTTCAACATTTCCCTCTTCTGGTCTAAGCTTTCGCAACACCACCTTTATGGAAATCCTATTCAGTAAGCACAATGAAATGACAACGTCCCAGCATTAATCATGGAGCACCCCGGAATAAGGCATGGAGTTTTGAACTCCCCCTTTTTTATCTCACTCTGTGAGACAAATGTTTACTCATCCTGTGGACAGATCAATGTACACATTAAATCACAGTACTTTGCAATACTGGATCTATTCCTACCAAATCATCTTTTAACACTTCATTGAAAATGTGAGGATTATGATTAATCCATCTGTATTAACCTAGTTGTCACCGATCTTGCTTGAAACTATAACAGGAAATTTAATGAAAATGATTCAAAATTCACAAGACCCTAAAAATGTAATTTCCCACTTCAGATTGCTATATTTTGAGGTACCTTCTTTTGTGGAATTAGAATAAGTAATTCTAAAGTGTTAGTTGTTCCCAGTATCGTATATGTGTTTTCAGCATGTGAGTCTGTAAGTGACAAATCTTCTTCCATGTGTGCATCTGAAATACCAGAACCAGGACGGTCTCTCGCTCCCTCCTTCTCCTTATCAGTCCATCTTCTCATCGTTGGTCTGTATCTCAGTCTTTTGTTTATGGTGTAGCAGGCCACATGGTTGACCCCTGGAGAGCCCTCTCACCTTAGCATCAGCAAGGCCCCAGCCAGAGTATGTGGACCTCACTCCTTGCTCCGTGGTCCAGCACAGCACACTCACAGATGTTGTAATATTATCAAACATTTAGCCCTGGTCCACTTTCAAGTCAGTTTTGGGCCAAAAATCGCAGCCAGACCATAAAGCTTTATGGTCTTCAGCTGTGCTGTGGTCTGAGGTGCTGTGATGGTTGTTGTTGGTCTTCTGGTCCAGTTTGTCTCTGATCCCGCAGCTGGAGGAGCGAGATGGACCCGGTTCTGACACAACGAGGCACTGTGTGGCACAAAACAGAACTCCAAAAAGCATTATCTTTTCTTTTATCAATACTCATTCAGTGTATGTCACTCATGTCACTCAAATAACTTTTCTTTCCCTCTTGCTGGTTTAACTCTATAAAATCCCCAAACATTCTAAAGAGAAACTAGTTTTGGCACTTATCTCCTCCAAGCTTCAGTTTACATTATGGGTTATGTTTCTGCACAAATATTAAAACAAAATCGTAGTCGTTTTGATATCCTTAATGCTATGGACACTTTGTATTTGTTACTATCCCTCTTTTTGAGTCATATCTCCTACAGAATTCCTATTCCTAATTATGTAATCGTTTTAGCCATTAAGACACTGTCTTGCGTCTTGATCTTAAAAGCAACAAAACAAAAGTTCAAAAGAAAAGAATCACCCAAATAAAATATTTCCACATCAACTCAATAGTTTAAACAGTTTGTCATGTAAAAACTCAAAATACAAACAAAATCCACAAACAAAATTAAGCTTCACTAAAAGCTCATTTTAACACCACATCAAATACACATAGAATGGAATCCTATATCAGCCTAGACTGGTTTCAATCTTATCTCAACCAATAAACTTGATGACTTATAACAAAAAGAATGTTTCCCCAATTTTCTATTTTTAAGTTGCAACAAAAATTTGAACTAATCAATGTGTAATGTGTTCTTTATGACCTGTTGTCCTAGTAACAGTAGAACCAACTTTATCACCTAGTGGTTCAATCTATCCATTTGTTACCTGATATGAGAACATATCTCATTATACTGTGTAATTTATGATCAAAATCTTCACTTAGCTGCAAGTCTACTGGAACCTCTCTTTACTTTGTGCATATCTCTTTTTTATCTTAACCTCCTCTATACTTGTGCGTTTTCTTGAAAGAACCCACACTTCAGCTGTCCTCTAGACCTCTGTAAAGCAAAAAAAGATTTCTCTCCTTCTTTTCTTTTCACTTTACTTTAAAGAAGTCTTTAATCTATGACTTTAATTTCAAAAACGTTACTGCAGTAGGGTCAGTCATATTAATAGTAAGAAATTTCATCATTTCACTGTTCCAAGTTTAAAAGTCCCAATTCCAAACTGTAAATATCTTTGTATTTATATTACCAACACAATTCCCCTACAATATTTCCCAAGCATGATAAGTATCACAAAGTACTGTAAAGGTAACAATATAAGAAGCCTCATATTTTTCTTTCTTAAACTGGAAATGATCAAAGCCATTTTCTATTAATCAACTAAGTAATTGAATCAATTACCACTTTCATGTGAATATTTTTAGATCAATGCATGGATCACACATTGGATTGACTACTTTTATCTCTTTGTTTTTTTTTGTTTTTAAACCCGAATGTTCCCTCATTTAAATCTAAATTATTTTTCTTAAAACGTTACACTATTTCCCTCTTTTTCCTAGTTGGAGTTTTCTCAGCTTCCCCAAGTACCACTAAGATCTGACAGGACATATTACTATAATTTTGATCCATCTCCTAATTGCAGACATACAACAAATAAACAAGACAAGACATACAGACATACATTTAAACATATACCAACTATACCCTATCTGAAAAGTGAGCCATTAATAGTTAGTGTTGAATTCTCACCAGCTATGTCCCTCCATAAAATGCACTAAACTTTCTATTTGTTATTTCTTACTTTTTCCTTGTGATATCATAAATTTCACATTTCTTTTCCTTCAATCTACCAGATCTCAGACATAATCTCATCTACTACCTTTGAACACCTCTCTCCGCTTACTCAAATACTTATATTGCAACAATAGTTTAATTACTACATGAGTCAACACTTCTCTTCTGCTTCTTCTCCATTGTAGCTATACCCTTGCTTCTATATAACCCACTTTTTCCTTCTTTCCCTCATTCTTACAAAACCCTCTATCTTTGTCTCTTTTCTGTATGTCGTTTTTAATGTAAATGTGCTGTATTTATATAGCGCTTTTCCAGTCTTAACAACTGCTCAAAGCTCTTTTACATGTACAGGAAACATTCACCACTCACACACATTCATACACTGCAGCCGGGGCTGCCGTACAAGGTGCCACCTGCTCATCAGATAAACACTCATACACATTCACACTCCGATGCGCAGCACCGGGAGCAACTCGGGGTTCAGTGTCTTGCCCAAGGACACTTCGACAATGACTGCAGGGGTGGGATCGAACCACCAACCTTCCGACTGGCAGACAACCGCTCAACCACCGAGCCACAGCCGCCCCCCTATATGTTTGCTGCTGGTTAAATGCCATGTGTGCCCACCGGAGACTATTGTGCCAGTCTTATGTGTAGATTTACTGGAAATGACTGATCATTTTTCTGTCCCTGTGTTTTATCCACCCTGTCTTCCTTATCTTGTGTCCTAGTGTCCCTTATGGGGTGTGCTGCTCCCTGTATGTATGAGCATTAAAAGACAGTGGAGAACAGCATGTTTATCTACTACATTTCATTATTTTATTTCTCAATTTGGCACGTAATATGAGATTTCAGTTTTAGCATTGTCCTCTAATTCAGTTATATCATCCTGTAATTTGATTCTATTCCCCACATTATCAGTCCCGCCCCTATTCCCAGCATGACACAATTTATCACTACTATTCTTCTCCCAAGCCACATTTGTTTTAGGCTTGGTGCCCTCTGTCCAGACTGAGGACTGTCTGGACTTCCTAAGCAGCGCTTAAGTAATTCCTGCATTTTTTATCAAATGTGTGTCCGCTAAAATGCGGGTTGGAGGATCTGCTGGGGCACAATGTGTCAGGTGGTGCCAAGGTGCGCCCAATTTACCTTTGACCTGGACCGAGTGTGAAGTAAACTCCTTCACTTTGGACCAGTCCACCTGGGGTTGGCCCACTTCCTCTTGTGGACCTAAACCCTGACCCAGTCTCCTACCTTAATGGTCTGCCTCTCGTTCTGAGTGGGTGCTGGCTTCTTTCTCCACCTGGGTAGAGAGGGCTGAGACCAAAGAGGTTAGTTCATTCATGTAGGCAGACATTTCTACCTGTTTTACATCCAATAAAGGCATATGACCTCCATTATTGGGTGGACCTGGCATGTGGTCTGCCAGTCAAGATCTCGTGGGGGGAAGGTGCGTCTCTCCCCCTTTTGCAGCTCTCATGGCCATGAGTGCCAGGGGAAAGGCCTCCACCCACTTAATCCTGCTCTCATGGCAGACCTTGGCTATCTTAGCATTCAACGTTTGGTTGGCCCTCTCCACCAGTCCCTGGGACTGTGGATGTATACCGACCCGAATGAGTGTGTGATCCCCAGAGCAGCCTCAACTTCTCTCAACAACTGGTTGTTAAAATGGGTGCCATTATCTGATCTGAGAAAATCTGTCTACCATTACCAAATCTATACTGATGTCTTGGAAACAGGCTGTTGGAACCGGGAAAGAGCCCATCGGCGTGGTGAGGGCAACATGAGGATCAAGAACCGGGTGCACTGCTGGAATGGTGACATCGTCGGAGCCAATAAACAATCTGGTGCAGGGGAACTGGTGGCGGGGTTGTCAGCGTCATGAGTCTCACAGGGTCTTGGAGTGTGGAGGGCGGCACTTCTACTGAGATGTGGGTCCCCTGGGAGTTCATCCATCCAAACTTGCACATTAAGTCCCTCCTGAGTAGATTAACTGGGCAGGAGGGAGACATCAGGAAGGAGTGGAGAACCTGCTGTTGTTGGTACTGGACTGTAAGTGGTTCCGTAAAGGACTGGACTAGAGGTTTGCCAGTGACCCCTATAATGGATTGAGTTCTGTTGGAGAGAGGGAAGACCCCTGAATTTACACATGAAAGGTGGCGCCAGTGTCAGCCAACATGATATAACTGCGTCCATTGATTGTCAGAGTGATGAGGGACTCGGCACTCAAGGGGAAGTGAGTGGTGCCGTCGTTGTCAGAGAGTCATTGTGGTGGTGGGTGATAACCCTGCTGGGTCATCCACTGTGCCAGGGCTTGGTTAGCAGCAGTGGGCGGCCACGGCTGTGGCGGTTGTTGAGGAGATTGCGGGGCTGATGCCTGCGCCCCGAAGTTCTGGCTCCCTTCGGGCTACAGTTGTGTCTGGCAGTCCCTGGCATAATGTCCTGGTTGTCCACAGTTGTAACAGTAATATGTGGGTCCTCCTTGTCCAGGTCCTCTCTGCCCCCTGCCTCTAGGGGGGCCTCGACCTCTTCCTCCTCTTCCTCTATTAGGCCAGGGTGTTTGCCACAGTGTAAATTGTATCTGTGGTGGCCAGGGCGGTTGTGGTTGAGGGGGCCGGGAGACTTGTGGTGGGGGCCCCATCACCTGGGCCATGGCATAGACGGCTTCGTGGGTCACCTGGACCATTGGGGCTTGTGTCGCGTGGGTGAATGGGTTGGTGCTTTGTCTGGTCTTGTGATGGTTTTCTCCAAGGTTGTATGGAGGAGGTGGGGTGGTTTGTGAAGTTGGCAATTCTGGGTGTGATCTATTTATTTTCTGAGTTTTATCCTGGGATGGGGTATCTTCTGCTGTTATTGGAGGTACAGTTGACTCTGAAATGGTGGCCACTAGGCGGAGGGCCAGGGCATGACACTCCTCTTCTTCTCTTCTGGCAGCTCGTTTTGGCCTAGTGAGGCGGATTCGGCCTCCTTCTTCTTCGACTTTTTCAGCTCGCTTAGCATAGTTTAAACATTGATGTTGATAGTCAGTTATTTGTTGTATCTGTTGAAAAGTTGGCACTCCTTCCACAGGTATCCAACCAGCCTTTTCCCATGCTGTTACTAATCTTTTCCCCCTTTTGCTATCACCCTTGTTGCATTTTCTACCTAATGCCTGTACCAGCTTTTCTCCATAAAATGTCGCCATTGTCTCTCCCTTTCACTTCTCACTGACTCTAATCAAACAGCCCCTCCCTTCTCTGCTCACTTTCTGCTTTGCCGTCTGCTCCCCCCCCCTTTTCTCTCTCTGCAGGCTGTCTCTCCCTCTCTTTCTCTGCAAAATTCCTCTGCACCCCCCTTCTCACTCACTCTCCCTGCAGACTGTGTCTGCCCCTCCTTCCTCTGCCTTTTCCCTCCAAAATTCCTTCTACTTTTTATAACCCACAAAGCACCCTATTGAACTTATTATAAGTTCCACCAACAGTATTTTTATGTGTAATTTTTTTACCTATGTATTTCTTTCTTCAACGGCAACACCACAGACGAACCAGAGGCTTGGTCAATTGTCAACGCTTCACTCGGGCTCACACAGTCATCCTTTTCCAAACTTTACAAATACATTACATTTTCAACAACAATTATCTCTTCTCTTTATCTCTTCTCTCTACATCCGCTGAGAACTGCCTTATGGGCCGGTTTCTCCCTAGACAAACACTGACACGTGGGCGCCCCGACCTTCCCCTCACAGTAACACTGCAGGTTTTTCGAATCTCTCGCACCACGTGCTCCAAAGAATTTATGGAATCGTCATTTTCTCATTCGCTGAGCCCGGTCTTATGGACCGAGACTCCAAATGGTGAACGCTGGCTCTGTACGCGCCGAGACCTCCCTCGGCATGTAGGTCAATTACTCCTACCGGCAAGTTTTGGATCCCTCGCGTATAGTAGCTCCAATGGAATCACCTATGAACAATGGCTCGCTATCGCGTTTCAGGTCTTCTCCCATCAGTAATTCTACTAAGCAAGTCTACTAACAGGTTTATCGAACCTCAACACACAGCGTAGCTCCATACAATTATGGAATCATATTTATCAACTCACTCATCCTTTAACAGCTCTATGTTTCCCCACTCACGCACTTTCACGTGGTGGCCCACCTTGTGGATGGAGCCACTACCCCGAACACTGGCTGGCTGTGTCGCGGCCTTCCCTCATCAGCATACGACTTGCAGCGAATCTACCGACAAGTTTATCGAACCACTCACAGACGCAGCTCCAATAATTGGAATCGTCTATGAACGCTGGCTCGCTATCGCGTTTCAGGCCTTCTCCTATCAGTAATCCTACTAAAGCAAGTCCACTGATAGGTTTATCGAACCTCAACACACAGCGTAGCTCCATACAATTATGGAATCATATTTATCACACTCACACTCATTCAACAGAAAAACGGAATGCATTGCTCAATGTCCACAAAACACTTAATAATTTTTAGTCTATATTTTTTAACATAATGTACTCACCCGGAGGTCTGATCACTTTAATTTGGTTTATACTATTATACAATATGCTGAGTTTGATGAAACAGGTTCAGCTTACCTCTTTCTTTGAGAGCTCTCCAGTGACCATTCCTCCGTGGTTTGCACACAATGCCTCCTTTGTCTCGTTCCGTCAGACGTGGACTGTCCGTGGAATCTGGACCCGGAGTTAAACAACTTCTAATCCTGATTCCGTGGAATTCCTAAGTTTAACCACTACTCGAAAACCATCCTCTGCTACCAAATTTGTTGCGAATTCCACTTGGAGGGTCCAAACGTCGGGACTCAAGTAGCTAAGGAATCACTCTAGCTTTGATTATGTATACCAAAACGATTTATTAATAAAAACAGAGCAATGCATTCCGGACAATCAATACGTGCACGGGTCTCAATGGAACATGACTAGCTCAGAGGTTTCACAAAAAGGCCCCGTAACAGTGGCGTACCTTGCTATTTATATCACTTCTCTTAAGGAGCTCTATTGGTTAAAAGCATCACAAGGCGGGTCATATCGTCTTAGAAACTGTATTTCTATTGGCTGGGTGGGCGCGACTTCCTGTTTACATTCTTCGGCAATGTGTAGGTGTGTGCGTGTGTTGGGGGTTGTTTCCTGTGGGATTTCCTTTGTTTGCCTCCATTTTGAGTGAACACGTGGCTTTCTGGCCTTACTGCATCCGGTTCTCTTGTAAATGTAATGTTTTGCCAACAGGGTATCGCCCCCACCTGGATGCCAAGCAACAGTACATTTTCTCCCTCATTCAATGTCTGATATGAGTTCTGTTTCATTAACTTATGCATAAGTTCATTCACAGTGTCTAAATATGATAACAATATCTGAGTACAATTTCTCACAATAATAACAATACCTGAGTATAATTTCCCACACAAAGAAATGTGTTTCCGCCCTGTTTCGAACAGGGGACCTTTCGCGTGTGAGGCGAACGTGATAACCACTACACTACGGAAACTGATGAAAGTGGTCTTTCTGCATGTTCATGCGGAAATATACCATTTATATTTTACTGCAAATGTTTACAATGCTGTTAGACATGTTAATTTTTGACACAAAGCGATTTTAAACTGGATTCAGTCACAGATGCTTTGTCATGGATTTGAATGCCAGCGAATATGTAGTAAACTTAAATATATCCACATGTATTGACTGTGGCCTGAATGCTGGAATAGCGCCACCTATTTCTTGATGTGCCAAATATGAAGCTTAGGCATTCCTCGTTAGTATAATGGACAGTATCTCCGCCTGTCACGCGGAAGATCGGGGTTCGATTCCCTGACGGGGAGAATTTTCTACCAGCCGCTAACCAATGTTACAAGGCCTCGAGGAAGTCCCGGCAAACGCGTTGGACTACTCTAGAGGGGAAATTGGGCCTTGGCTCAGGCTGTGTTCAGCATGGGAGGAGAACTCCTGATCCTGAATGGGAATCTTGTCAAGTGATGGAAAGAGCACATCACAAGGCCCAGCAGGAGGTGGGAGAGTGTCAAGTCTGGGCACCTTATAATTCCTTTCCTGTTCTTTGAAGGTTATGTGGTTCTGTTGGCTTCATCAAGCAGTGATCTACAGCGCCCACTGGGGCAGACTGATGCCCAATGTCAAGCAAATGGGATGAAAGTCAGCCCCTCCAAATCTGAAAGCGCAGGATTGCTCCCATTGGGTTGGGAGTCAGTTGCTGTCCCAAGCGAAGAAGTTCTTGTATCTCAAAGGCATGTTTTTAAATAGTGCAACTTGTTCCAACACAAAGACTACAATCCTAATGAAACTTTGGATGACCGCCTCCGCCTGTCACACGGAATACTGGGGTTTCATTTCCCGATGGGGAGTTTTATCTACCAGCTGCTAATTATTTCCCAAGGCTACATCGACACTACTACATCTGCCAGAGTAGTTTGGATACGAGATCTAACCATAGCAAAAGATATGCATTTGTTAAGAAAGTATTAGAGTGAATATACTCCAAGAAAGACAAAGTTTTACAAAAGGATTGAGGATGATCCTGCTATTGAAGATATGTTTTCAGTGACGATATGATCACCTACCTCAGGATCTGGGAACGTAGGCAGACAGCAGGAATGTAAGACGGATCCAGGAACGTAAACCGTTAACTATGAGGCTAGGAAGTTGAGGTTCAGGTAATTCAATTCAATTCAATTCAATTCAATTTTACTTATACTGCGCCAAATCACAACAAGAGTTATCTAACTGTGCTTTTCATAAAAGAGCAGGTCCAGACCATACTCTGTGATTTTATTTACAGAAACCCAACAATTCCCACCAAGAGCAAACACTAGGAAGCCAATGCAGAGAAGCTTAAACAGGAGAGATGAGATTTCTTTTCCTGGTTCCAGTCAGAACATGTGCTGCAGCATTCTGGATCAGCTGAAGAGTCTTCATGGACTTTTTCGAGCAGCCTGATGATAAAGAATTGGAGTAATCCAGCTTAGAAGTAACAAGTGCATTGACTATTTTTTCTGCATCATTTTTAAACGGCGTATTGCTGAGTTCCTGAATGTGATTACTACTGCACTGTGGAAACTTCGGTAGGCCTGGCCACGATTTAACAACAGGGAGATTTTTCAGTGACGGTCTTGAGAGTTTAACCGTACGAAGTCAATACAAACAAAGAAATGTGTTTCCGCCCTGTTTCGAACAGGGGACCTTTCGCGTGTGAGGCGAACGTGATAACCACTACACTACGGAAACTGATGAAAGTGGTCTTTCTGCATGTTCATGCGGAAATATACCATTTATATTTTACTGCAAATGTTTACAATGCTGTTAGACATGTTAATTTTTGACACATAGCGATTTTAAACTGGATTCAGTCACAGATGCTTTGTCATGGATTTGAATGCCAGCGAATATGTAGTAAACTTAAATATATCCACATGTATTGACTGTGGCCTGAATGCTGGAATAGCGCCACCTATTTCTTGATGTGCCAAATATGAAGCTTAGGCATTCCTCGTTAGTATAATGGACAGTATCTCCGCCTGTCACGCGGAAGATCGGGGTTCGATTCCCCGACGGGGAGAATTTTCTACCAGCCGCTAACCAATGTTACAAGGCCTCGAGGAAGTCCCGGCAAACGCGTTGGACTACTCTAGAGGGGAAATTGGGCCTTGGCTCAGGCTGTGTTCAGCATGGGAGGAGAACTCCTGATCCTGAATGGGAATCTTGTGAAGTGATGGAAAGAGCACATCACAAGGCCCAGCAGGAGGTGGGAGAGTGTCAAGTCTGGGCACCTTATAATTCCTTTCCTGTTCTTTGAAGGTTATGTGGTTCTGTTGGCTTCATCAAGCAGTGATCTACAGCGCCCACTGGGGCAGACTGATGCCCAATGTCAAGCAAATGGGATGAAAGTCAGCCCCTCCAAATCTGAAAGCGCAGGATTGCTCCCATTGGGTTGGGAGTCAGTTGCTGTCCCAAGCGAAGAAGTTCTTGTATCTCAAAGGCATGTTTTTAAATAGTGCAACTTGTTCCAACACAAAGACTACAATCCTAATGAAACTTTGGATGACCGCCTCCGCCTGTCACACGGAATACTGGGGTTTCATTTCCCGATGGGGAGTTTTATCTACCAGCTGCTAATTATTTCCCAAGGCTACATCGACACTACTACATCTGCCAGAGTAGTTTGGATACGAGATCTAACCATAGCAAAAGATATGCATTTGTTAAGAAAGTATTAGAGTGAATATACTCCAAGAAAGACAAAGGTTTTACAAAAGGATTGAGGATGATCCTGCTATTGAAGATATGTTTTCAGTGACGATATGATCACCTACCTCAGGATCTGGGAACGTAGGCAGACAGCAGGAATGTAAGACGGATCCAGGAACGTAAACCGTTAACTATGAGGCTAGGAAGTTGAGGTTCAGGTAATTCAATTCAATTCAATTCAATTTTACTTATACTGCGCCAAATCACAACAAGAGTTATCTAACTGTGCTTTTCATAAAAGAGCAGGTCCAGACCATACTCTGTGATTTTATTTACAGAAACCCAACAATTCCCACCAAGAGCAAACACTAGGAAGCCAATGCAGAGAAGCTTAAACAGGAGAGATGAGATTTCTTTTCCTGGTTCCAGTCAGAACATGTGCTGCAGCATTCTGGATCAGCTGAAGAGTCTTCATGGACTTTTTCGAGCAGCCTGATGATAAAGAATTGGAGTAATCCAGCTTAGAAGTAACAAGTGCATTGACTATTTTTTCTGCATCATTTTTAAACGGCGTATTGCTGAGTTCCTGAATGTGATTACTACTGCACTGTGGAAACTTCGGTAGGCCTGGCCACGATTTAACAACAGGGAGATTTTTCAGTGACGGTCTTGAGAGTTTAACCGTACGAAGTCAATACAAACAAAGAAATGTGTTTCCGCCCTGTTTCGAACAGGGGACCTTTCGCGTGTGAGGCGAACGTGATAACCACTACACTACGGAAACTGACGAAAGTGGTCTTTCTGCATGTTCATGCGGAAATATACCATTTATATTTTACTGCAAATGTTTACAATGCTGTTAGACATGTTAATTTTTGACACATAGCGATTTTAAACTGGATTCAGTCACAGATGCTTTGTCATGGATTTGAATGCCAGCGAATATGTAGTAAACTTAAATATATCCACATGTATTGACTGTGGCCTGAATGCTGGAATAGCGCCACCTATTTCTTGATGTGCCAAATATGAAGCTTAGGCATTCCTCGTTAGTATAATGGACAGTATCTCCGCCTGTCACGCGGAAGATCGGGGTTCGATTCCCCGACGGGGAGAATTTTCTACCAGCCGCTAACCAATGTTACAAGGCCTCGAGGAAGTCCCGGCAAACGCGTTGGACTACTCTAGAGGGGAAATTGGGCCTTGGCTCAGGCTGTGTTCAGCATGGGAGGAGAACTCCTGATCCTGAATGGGAATCTTGTGAAGTGATGGAAAGAGCACATCACAAGGCCCAGCAGGAGGTGGGAGAGTGTCAAGTCTGGGCACCTTATAATTCCTTTCCTGTTCTTTGAAGGTTATGTGGTTCTGTTGGCTTCATCAAGCAGTGATCTACAGCGCCCACTGGGGCAGACTGATGCCCAATGTCAAGCAAATGGGATGAAAGTCAGCCCCTCCAAATCTGAAAGCGCAGGATTGCTCCCATTGGGTTGGGAGTCAGTTGCTGTCCCAAGCGAAGAAGTTCTTGTATCTCAAAGGCATGTTTTTAAATAGTGCAACTTGTTCCAACACAAAGACTACAATCCTAATGAAACTTTGGATGACCGCCTCCGCCTGTCACACGGAATACTGGGGTTTCATTTCCCGATGGGGAGTTTTATCTACCAGCTGCTAATTATTTCTCAAGGCTACATCGACACTACTACATCTGCCAGAGTAGTTTGGATACGAGATCTAACCATAGCAAAAGATATGCATTTGTTAAGAAAGTATTAGAGTGAATATACTCCAAGAAAGACAAAGGTTTTACAAAAGGATTGAGGATGATCCTGCTATTGAAGATATGTTTTCAGTGACGATATGATCACCTACCTCAGGATCTGGGAACGTAGGCAGACAGCAGGAATGTAAGACGGATCCAGGAACGTAAACCGTTAACTATGAGGCTAGGAAGTTGAGGTTCAGGTAATTCAATTCAATTCAATTCAATTCAATTTTACTTATACTGCGCCAAATCACAACAAGAGTTATCTAACTGTGCTTTTCATAAAAGAGCAGGTCCAGACCATACTCTGTGATTTTATTTACAGAAACCCAACAATTCCCACCAAGAGCAAACACTAGGAAGCCAATGCAGAGAAGCTTAAACAGGAGAGATGAGATTTCTTTTCCTGGTTCCAGTCAGAACATGTGCTGCAGCATTCTGGATCAGCTGAAGAGTCTTCATGGACTTTTTCGAGCAGCCTGATGATAAAGAATTGGAGTAATCCAGCTTAGAAGTAACAAGTGCATTGACTATTTTTTCTGCATCATTTTTAAACGGCGTATTGCTGAGTTCCTGAATGTGATTACTACTGCACTGTGGAAACTTCGGTAGGCCTGGCCACGATTTAACAACAGGGAGATTTTTCAGTGACGGTCTTGAGAGTTTAACCGTACGAAGTCAATACAAACAAAGAAATGTGTTTCCGCCCTGTTTCGAACAGGGGACCTTTCGCGTGTGAGGCGAACGTGATAACCACTACACTACGGAAACTGATGAAAGTGGTCTTTCTGCATGTTCATGCGGAAATATACCATTTATATTTTACTGCAAATGTTTACAATGCTGTTAGACATGTTAATTTTTGACACATAGCGATTTTAAACTGGATTCAGTCACAGATGCTTTGTCATGGATTTGAATGCCAGCGAATATGTAGTAAACTTAAATATATCCACATGTATTGACTGTGGCCTGAATGCTGGAATAGCGCCACCTATTTCTTGATGTGCCAAATATGAAGCTTAGGCATTCCTCGTTAGTATAATGGACAGTATCTCCGCCTGTCACGCGGAAGATCGGGGTTCGATTCCCCGACGGGGAGAATTTTCTACCAGCCGCTAACCAATGTTACAAGGCCTCGAGGAAGTCCCGGCAAACGCGTTGGACTACTCTAGAGGGGAAATTGGGCCTTGGCTCAGGCTGTGTTCAGCATGGGAGGAGAACTCCTGATCCTGAATGGGAATCTTGTGAAGTGATGGAAAGAGCACATCACAAGGCCCAGCAGGAGGTGGGAGAGTGTCAAGTCTGGGCACCTTATAATTCCTTTCCTGTTCTTTGAAGGTTATGTGGTTCTGTTGGCTTCATCAAGCAGTGATCTACAGCGCCCACTGGGGCAGACTGATGCCCAATGTCAAGCAAATGGGATGAAAGTCAGCCCCTCCAAATCTGAAAGCGCAGGATTGCTCCCATTGGGTTGGGAGTCAGTTGCTGTCCCAAGCGAAGAAGTTCTTGTATCTCAAAGGCATGTTTTTAAATAGTGCAACTTGTTCCAACACAAAGACTACAATCCTAATGAAACTTTGGATGACCGCCTCCGCCTGTCACACGGAATACTGGGGTTTCATTTCCCGATGGGGAGTTTTATCTACCAGCTGCTAATTATTTCTCAAGGCTACATCGACACTACTACATCTGCCAGAGTAGTTTGGATACGAGATCTAACCATAGCAAAAGATATGCATTTGTTAAGAAAGTATTAGAGTGAATATACTCCAAGAAAGACAAAGGTTTTACAAAAGGATTGAGGATGATCCTGCTATTGAAGATATGTTTTCAGTGACGATATGATCACCTACCTCAGGATCTGGGAACGTAGGCAGACAGCAGGAATGTAAGACGGATCCAGGAACGTAAACCGTTAACTATGAGGCTAGGAAGTTGAGGTTCAGGTAATTCAATTCAATTCAATTCAATTTTACTTATACTGCGCCAAATCACAACAAGAGTTATCTAACTGTGCTTTTCATAAAAGAGCAGGTCCAGACCATACTCTGTGATTTTATTTACAGAAACCCAACAATTCCCACCAAGAGCAAACACTAGGAAGCCAATGCAGAGAAGCTTAAACAGGAGAGATGAGATTTCTTTTCCTGGTTCCAGTCAGAACATGTGCTGCAGCATTCTGGATCAGCTGAAGAGTCTTCATGGACTTTTTCGAGCAGCCTGATGATAAAGAATTGGAGTAATCCAGCTTAGAAGTAACAAGTGCATTGACTATTTTTTCTGCATCATTTTTAAACGGCGTATTGCTGAGTTCCTGAATGTGATTACTACTGCACTGTGGAAACTTCGGTAGGCCTGGCCACGATTTAACAACAGGGAGATTTTTCAGTGACGGTCTTGAGAGTTTAACCGTACGAAGTCAATACAAACAAAGAAATGTGTTTCCGCCCTGTTTCGAACAGGGGACCTTTCGCGTGTGAGGCGAACGTGATAACCACTACACTACGGAAACTGATGAAAGTGGTCTTTCTGCATGTTCATGCGGAAATATACCATTTATATTTTACTGCAAATGTTTACAATGCTGTTAGACATGTTAATTTTTGACACATAGCGATTTTAAACTGGATTCAGTCACAGATGCTTTGTCATGGATTTGAATGCCAGCGAATATGTAGTAAACTTAAATATATCCACATGTATTGACTGTGGCCTGAATGCTGGAATAGCGCCACCTATTTCTTGATGTGCCAAATATGAAGCTTAGGCATTCCTCGTTAGTATAATGGACAGTATCTCCGCCTGTCACGCGGAAGATCGGGGTTCGATTCCCCGACGGGGAGAATTTTCTACCAGCCGCTAACCAATGTTACAAGGCCTCGAGGAAGTCCCGGCAAACGCGTTGGACTACTCTAGAGGGGAAATTGGGCCTTGGCTCAGGCTGTGTTCAGCATGGGAGGAGAACTCCTGATCCTGAATGGGAATCTTGTGAAGTGATGGAAAGAGCACATCACAAGGCCCAGCAGGAGGTGGGAGAGTGTCAAGTCTGGGCACCTTATAATTCCTTTCCTGTTCTTTGAAGGTTATGTGGTTCTGTTGGCTTCATCAAGCAGTGATCTACAGCGCCCACTGGGGCAGACTGATGCCCAATGTCAAGCAAATGGGATGAAAGTCAGCCCCTCCAAATCTGAAAGCGCAGGATTGCTCCCATTGGGTTGGGAGTCAGTTGCTGTCCCAAGCGAAGAAGTTCTTGTATCTCAAAGGCATGTTTTTAAATAGTGCAACTTGTTCCAACACAAAGACTACAATCCTAATGAAACTTTGGATGACCGCCTCCGCCTGTCACACGGAATACTGGGGTTTCATTTCCCGATGGGGAGTTTTATCTACCAGCTGCTAATTATTTCTCAAGGCTACATCGACACTACTACATCTGCCAGAGTAGTTTGGATACGAGATCTAACCATAGCAAAAGATATGCATTTGTTAAGAAAGTATTAGAGTGAATATACTCCAAGAAAGACAAAGGTTTTACAAAAGGATTGAGGATGATCCTGCTATTGAAGATATGTTTTCAGTGACGATATGATCACCTACCTCAGGATCTGGGAACGTAGGCAGACAGCAGGAATGTAAGACGGATCCAGGAACGTAAACCGTTAACTATGAGGCTAGGAAGTTGAGGTTCAGGTAATTCAATTCAATTCAATTCAATTTTACTTATACTGCGCCAAATCACAACAAGAGTTATCTAACTGTGCTTTTCATAAAAGAGCAGGTCCAGACCATACTCTGTGATTTTATTTACAGAAACCCAACAATTCCCACCAAGAGCAAACACTAGGAAGCCAATGCAGAGAAGCTTAAACAGGAGAGATGAGATTTCTTTTCCTGGTTCCAGTCAGAACATGTGCTGCAGCATTCTGGATCAGCTGAAGAGTCTTCATGGACTTTTTCGAGCAGCCTGATGATAAAGAATTGGAGTAATCCAGCTTAGAAGTAACAAGTGCATTGACTATTTTTTCTGCATCATTTTTAAACGGCGTATTGCTGAGTTCCTGAATGTGATTACTACTGCACTGTGGAAACTTCGGTAGGCCTGGCCACGATTTAACAACAGGGAGATTTTTCAGTGACGGTCTTGAGAGTTTAACCGTACGAAGTCAATACAAACAAAGAAATGTGTTTCCGCCCTGTTTCGAACAGGGGACCTTTCGCGTGTGAGGCGAACGTGATAACCACTACACTACGGAAACTGATGAAAGTGGTCTTTCTGCATGTTCATGCGGAAATATACCATTTATATTTTACTGCAAATGTTTACAATGCTGTTAGACATGTTAATTTTTGACACATAGCGATTTTAAACTGGATTCAGTCACAGATGCTTTGTCATGGATTTGAATGCCAGCGAATATGTAGTAAACTTAAATATATCCACATGTATTGACTGTGGCCTGAATGCTGGAATAGCGCCACCTATTTCTTGATGTGCCAAATATGAAGCTTAGGCATTCCTCGTTAGTATAATGGACAGTATCTCCGCCTGTCACGCGGAAGATCGGGGTTCGATTCCCCGACGGGGAGAATTTTCTACCAGCCGCTAACCAATGTTACAAGGCCTCGAGGAAGTCCCGGCAAACGCGTTGGACTACTCTAGAGGGGAAATTGGGCCTTGGCTCAGGCTGTGTTCAGCATGGGAGGAGAACTCCTGATCCTGAATGGGAATCTTGTGAAGTGATGGAAAGAGCACATCACAAGGCCCAGCAGGAGGTGGGAGAGTGTCAAGTCTGGGCACCTTATAATTCCTTTCCTGTTCTTTGAAGGTTATGTGGTTCTGTTGGCTTCATCAAGCAGTGATCTACAGCGCCCACTGGGGCAGACTGATGCCCAATGTCAAGCAAATGGGATGAAAGTCAGCCCCTCCAAATCTGAAAGCGCAGGATTGCTCCCATTGGGTTGGGAGTCAGTTGCTGTCCCAAGCGAAGAAGTTCTTGTATCTCAAAGGCATGTTTTTAAATAGTGCAACTTGTTCCAACACAAAGACTACAATCCTAATGAAACTTTGGATGACCGCCTCCGCCTGTCACACGGAATACTGGGGTTTCATTTCCCGATGGGGAGTTTTATCTACCAGCTGCTAATTATTTCTCAAGGCTACATCGACACTACTACATCTGCCAGAGTAGTTTGGATACGAGATCTAACCATAGCAAAAGATATGCATTTGTTAAGAAAGTATTAGAGTGAATATACTCCAAGAAAGACAAAGGTTTTACAAAAGGATTGAGGATGATCCTGCTATTGAAGATATGTTTTCAGTGACGATATGATCACCTACCTCAGGATCTGGGAACGTAGGCAGACAGCAGGAATGTAAGACGGATCCAGGAACGTAAACCGTTAACTATGAGGCTAGGAAGTTGAGGTTCAGGTAATTCAATTCAATTCAATTCAATTTTACTTATACTGCGCCAAATCACAACAAGAGTTATCTAACTGTGCTTTTCATAAAAGAGCAGGTCCAGACCATACTCTGTGATTTTATTTACAGAAACCCAACAATTCCCACCAAGAGCAAACACTAGGAAGCCAATGCAGAGAAGCTTAAACAGGAGAGATGAGATTTCTTTTCCTGGTTCCAGTCAGAACATGTGCTGCAGCATTCTGGATCAGCTGAAGAGTCTTCATGGACTTTTTCGAGCAGCCTGATGATAAAGAATTGGAGTAATCCAGCTTAGAAGTAACAAGTGCATTGACTATTTTTTCTGCATCATTTTTAAACGGCGTATTGCTGAGTTCCTGAATGTGATTACTACTGCACTGTGGAAACTTCGGTAGGCCTGGCCACGATTTAACAACAGGGAGATTTTTCAGTGACGGTCTTGAGAGTTTAACCGTACGAAGTCAATACAAACAAAGAAATGTGTTTCCGCCCTGTTTCGAACAGGGGACCTTTCGCGTGTGAGGCGAACGTGATAACCACTACACTACGGAAACTGATGAAAGTGGTCTTTCTGCATGTTCATGCGGAAATATACCATTTATATTTTACTGCAAATGTTTACAATGCTGTTAGACATGTTAATTTTTGACACATAGCGATTTTAAACTGGATTCAGTCACAGATGCTTTGTCATGGATTTGAATGCCAGCGAATATGTAGTAAACTTAAATATATCCACATGTATTGACTGTGGCCTGAATGCTGGAATAGCGCCACCTATTTCTTGATGTGCCAAATATGAAGCTTAGGCATTCCTCGTTAGTATAATGGACAGTATCTCCGCCTGTCACGCGGAAGATCGGGGTTCGATTCCCCGACGGGGAGAATTTTCTACCAGCCGCTAACCAATGTTACAAGGCCTCGAGGAAGTCCCGGCAAACGCGTTGGACTACTCTAGAGGGGAAATTGGGCCTTGGCTCAGGCTGTGTTCAGCATGGGAGGAGAACTCCTGATCCTGAATGGGAATCTTGTGAAGTGATGGAAAGAGCACATCACAAGGCCCAGCAGGAGGTGGGAGAGTGTCAAGTCTGGGCACCTTATAATTCCTTTCCTGTTCTTTGAAGGTTATGTGGTTCTGTTGGCTTCATCAAGCAGTGATCTACAGCGCCCACTGGGGCAGACTGATGCCCAATGTCAAGCAAATGGGATGAAAGTCAGCCCCTCCAAATCTGAAAGCGCAGGATTGCTCCCATTGGGTTGGGAGTCAGTTGCTGTCCCAAGCGAAGAAGTTCTTGTATCTCAAAGGCATGTTTTTAAATAGTGCAACTTGTTCCAACACAAAGACTACAATCCTAATGAAACTTTGGATGACCGCCTCCGCCTGTCACACGGAATACTGGGGTTTCATTTCCCGATGGGGAGTTTTATCTACCAGCTGCTAATTATTTCTCAAGGCTACATCGACACTACTACATCTGCCAGAGTAGTTTGGATACGAGATCTAACCATAGCAAAAGATATGCATTTGTTAAGAAAGTATTAGAGTGAATATACTCCAAGAAAGACAAAGGTTTTACAAAAGGATTGAGGATGATCCTGCTATTGAAGATATGTTTTCAGTGACGATATGATCACCTACCTCAGGATCTGGGAACGTAGGCAGACAGCAGGAATGTAAGACGGATCCAGGAACGTAAACCGTTAACTATGAGGCTAGGAAGTTGAGGTTCAGGTAATTCAATTCAATTCAATTCAATTTTACTTATACTGCGCCAAATCACAACAAGAGTTATCTAACTGTGCTTTTCATAAAAGAGCAGGTCCAGACCATACTCTGTGATTTTATTTACAGAAACCCAACAATTCCCACCAAGAGCAAACACTAGGAAGCCAATGCAGAGAAGCTTAAACAGGAGAGATGAGATTTCTTTTCCTGGTTCCAGTCAGAACATGTGCTGCAGCATTCTGGATCAGCTGAAGAGTCTTCATGGACTTTTTCGAGCAGCCTGATGATAAAGAATTGGAGTAATCCAGCTTAGAAGTAACAAGTGCATTGACTATTTTTTCTGCATCATTTTTAAACGGCGTATTGCTGAGTTCCTGAATGTGATTACTACTGCACTGTGGAAACTTCGGTAGGCCTGGCCACGATTTAACAACAGGGAGATTTTTCAGTGACGGTCTTGAGAGTTTAACCGTACGAAGTCAATACAAACAAAGAAATGTGTTTCCGCCCTGTTTCGAACAGGGGACCTTTCGCGTGTGAGGCGAACGTGATAACCACTACACTACGGAAACTGATGAAAGTGGTCTTTCTGCATGTTCATGCGGAAATATACCATTTATATTTTACTGCAAATGTTTACAATGCTGTTAGACATGTTAATTTTTGACACATAGCGATTTTAAACTGGATTCAGTCACAGATGCTTTGTCATGGATTTGAATGCCAGCGAATATGTAGTAAACTTAAATATATCCACATGTATTGACTGTGGCCTGAATGCTGGAATAGCGCCACCTATTTCTTGATGTGCCAAATATGAAGCTTAGGCATTCCTCGTTAGTATAATGGACAGTATCTCCGCCTGTCACGCGGAAGATCGGGGTTCGATTCCCCGACGGGGAGAATTTTCTACCAGCCGCTAACCAATGTTACAAGGCCTCGAGGAAGTCCCGGCAAACGCGTTGGACTACTCTAGAGGGGAAATTGGGCCTTGGCTCAGGCTGTGTTCAGCATGGGAGGAGAACTCCTGATCCTGAATGGGAATCTTGTGAAGTGATGGAAAGAGCACATCACAAGGCCCAGCAGGAGGTGGGAGAGTGTCAAGTCTGGGCACCTTATAATTCCTTTCCTGTTCTTTGAAGGTTATGTGGTTCTGTTGGCTTCATCAAGCAGTGATCTACAGCGCCCACTGGGGCAGACTGATGCCCAATGTCAAGCAAATGGGATGAAAGTCAGCCCCTCCAAATCTGAAAGCGCAGGATTGCTCCCATTGGGTTGGGAGTCAGTTGCTGTCCCAAGCGAAGAAGTTCTTGTATCTCAAAGGCATGTTTTTAAATAGTGCAACTTGTTCCAACACAAAGACTACAATCCTAATGAAACTTTGGATGACCGCCTCCGCCTGTCACACGGAATACTGGGGTTTCATTTCCCGATGGGGAGTTTTATCTACCAGCTGCTAATTATTTCTCAAGGCTACATCGACACTACTACATCTGCCAGAGTAGTTTGGATACGAGATCTAACCATAGCAAAAGATATGCATTTGTTAAGAAAGTATTAGAGTGAATATACTCCAAGAAAGACAAAGGTTTTACAAAAGGATTGAGGATGATCCTGCTATTGAAGATATGTTTTCAGTGACGATATGATCACCTACCTCAGGATCTGGGAACGTAGGCAGACAGCAGGAATGTAAGACGGATCCAGGAACGTAAACCGTTAACTATGAGGCTAGGAAGTTGAGGTTCAGGTAATTCAATTCAATTCAATTCAATTTTACTTATACTGCGCCAAATCACAACAAGAGTTATCTAACTGTGCTTTTCATAAAAGAGCAGGTCCAGACCATACTCTGTGATTTTATTTACAGAAACCCAACAATTCCCACCAAGAGCAAACACTAGGAAGCCAATGCAGAGAAGCTTAAACAGGAGAGATGAGATTTCTTTTCCTGGTTCCAGTCAGAACATGTGCTGCAGCATTCTGGATCAGCTGAAGAGTCTTCATGGACTTTTTCGAGCAGCCTGATGATAAAGAATTGGAGTAATCCAGCTTAGAAGTAACAAGTGCATTGACTATTTTTTCTGCATCATTTTTAAACGGCGTATTGCTGAGTTCCTGAATGTGATTACTACTGCACTGTGGAAACTTCGGTAGGCCTGGCCACGATTTAACAACAGGGAGATTTTTCAGTGACGGTCTTGAGAGTTTAACCGTACGAAGTCAATACAAACAAAGAAATGTGTTTCCGCCCTGTTTCGAACAGGGGACCTTTCGCGTGTGAGGCGAACGTGATAACCACTACACTACGGAAACTGATGAAAGTGGTCTTTCTGCATGTTCATGCGGAAATATACCATTTATATTTTACTGCAAATGTTTACAATGCTGTTAGACATGTTAATTTTTGACACATAGCGATTTTAAACTGGATTCAGTCACAGATGCTTTGTCATGGATTTGAATGCCAGCGAATATGTAGTAAACTTAAATATATCCACATGTATTGACTGTGGCCTGAATGCTGGAATAGCGCCACCTATTTCTTGATGTGCCAAATATGAAGCTTAGGCATTCCTCGTTAGTATAATGGACAGTATCTCCGCCTGTCACGCGGAAGATCGGGGTTCGATTCCCCGACGGGGAGAATTTTCTACCAGCCGCTAACCAATGTTACAAGGCCTCGAGGAAGTCCCGGCAAACGCGTTGGACTACTCTAGAGGGGAAATTGGGCCTTGGCTCAGGCTGTGTTCAGCATGGGAGGAGAACTCCTGATCCTGAATGGGAATCTTGTGAAGTGATGGAAAGAGCACATCACAAGGCCCAGCAGGAGGTGGGAGAGTGTCAAGTCTGGGCACCTTATAATTCCTTTCCTGTTCTTTGAAGGTTATGTGGTTCTGTTGGCTTCATCAAGCAGTGATCTACAGCGCCCACTGGGGCAGACTGATGCCCAATGTCAAGCAAATGGGATGAAAGTCAGCCCCTCCAAATCTGAAAGCGCAGGATTGCTCCCATTGGGTTGGGAGTCAGTTGCTGTCCCAAGCGAAGAAGTTCTTGTATCTCAAAGGCATGTTTTTAAATAGTGCAACTTGTTCCAACACAAAGACTACAATCCTAATGAAACTTTGGATGACCGCCTCCGCCTGTCACACGGAATACTGGGGTTTCATTTCCCGATGGGGAGTTTTATCTACCAGCTGCTAATTATTTCTCAAGGCTACATCGACACTACTACATCTGCCAGAGTAGTTTGGATACGAGATCTAACCATAGCAAAAGATATGCATTTGTTAAGAAAGTATTAGAGTGAATATACTCCAAGAAAGACAAAGGTTTTACAAAAGGATTGAGGATGATCCTGCTATTGAAGATATGTTTTCAGTGACGATATGATCACCTACCTCAGGATCTGGGAACGTAGGCAGACAGCAGGAATGTAAGACGGATCCAGGAACGTAAACCGTTAACTATGAGGCTAGGAAGTTGAGGTTCAGGTAATTCAATTCAATTCAATTCAATTTTACTTATACTGCGCCAAATCACAACAAGAGTTATCTAACTGTGCTTTTCATAAAAGAGCAGGTCCAGACCATACTCTGTGATTTTATTTACAGAAACCCAACAATTCCCACCAAGAGCAAACACTAGGAAGCCAATGCAGAGAAGCTTAAACAGGAGAGATGAGATTTCTTTTCCTGGTTCCAGTCAGAACATGTGCTGCAGCATTCTGGATCAGCTGAAGAGTCTTCATGGACTTTTTCGAGCAGCCTGATGATAAAGAATTGGAGTAATCCAGCTTAGAAGTAACAAGTGCATTGACTATTTTTTCTGCATCATTTTTAAACGGCGTATTGCTGAGTTCCTGAATGTGATTACTACTGCACTGTGGAAACTTCGGTAGGCCTGGCCACGATTTAACAACAGGGAGATTTTTCAGTGACGGTCTTGAGAGTTTAACCGTACGAAGTCAATACAAACAAAGAAATGTGTTTCCGCCCTGTTTCGAACAGGGGACCTTTCGCGTGTGAGGCGAACGTGATAACCACTACACTACGGAAACTGATGAAAGTGGTCTTTCTGCATGTTCATGCGGAAATATACCATTTATATTTTACTGCAAATGTTTACAATGCTGTTAGACATGTTAATTTTTGACACATAGCGATTTTAAACTGGATTCAGTCACAGATGCTTTGTCATGGATTTGAATGCCAGCGAATATGTAGTAAACTTAAATATATCCACATGTATTGACTGTGGCCTGAATGCTGGAATAGCGCCACCTATTTCTTGATGTGCCAAATATGAAGCTTAGGCATTCCTCGTTAGTATAATGGACAGTATCTCCGCCTGTCACGCGGAAGATCGGGGTTCGATTCCCCGACGGGGAGAATTTTCTACCAGCCGCTAACCAATGTTACAAGGCCTCGAGGAAGTCCCGGCAAACGCGTTGGACTACTCTAGAGGGGAAATTGGGCCTTGGCTCAGGCTGTGTTCAGCATGGGAGGAGAACTCCTGATCCTGAATGGGAATCTTGTGAAGTGATGGAAAGAGCACATCACAAGGCCCAGCAGGAGGTGGGAGAGTGTCAAGTCTGGGCACCTTATAATTCCTTTCCTGTTCTTTGAAGGTTATGTGGTTCTGTTGGCTTCATCAAGCAGTGATCTACAGCGCCCACTGGGGCAGACTGATGCCCAATGTCAAGCAAATGGGATGAAAGTCAGCCCCTCCAAATCTGAAAGCGCAGGATTGCTCCCATTGGGTTGGGAGTCAGTTGCTGTCCCAAGCGAAGAAGTTCTTGTATCTCAAAGGCATGTTTTTAAATAGTGCAACTTGTTCCAACACAAAGACTACAATCCTAATGAAACTTTGGATGACCGCCTCCGCCTGTCACACGGAATACTGGGGTTTCATTTCCCGATGGGGAGTTTTATCTACCAGCTGCTAATTATTTCTCAAGGCTACATCGACACTACTACATCTGCCAGAGTAGTTTGGATACGAGATCTAACCATAGCAAAAGATATGCATTTGTTAAGAAAGTATTAGAGTGAATATACTCCAAGAAAGACAAAGGTTTTACAAAAGGATTGAGGATGATCCTGCTATTGAAGATATGTTTTCAGTGACGATATGATCACCTACCTCAGGATCTGGGAACGTAGGCAGACAGCAGGAATGTAAGACGGATCCAGGAACGTAAACCGTTAACTATGAGGCTAGGAAGTTGAGGTTCAGGTAATTCAATTCAATTCAATTCAATTTTACTTATACTGCGCCAAATCACAACAAGAGTTATCTAACTGTGCTTTTCATAAAAGAGCAGGTCCAGACCATACTCTGTGATTTTATTTACAGAAACCCAACAATTCCCACCAAGAGCAAACACTAGGAAGCCAATGCAGAGAAGCTTAAACAGGAGAGATGAGATTTCTTTTCCTGGTTCCAGTCAGAACATGTGCTGCAGCATTCTGGATCAGCTGAAGAGTCTTCATGGACTTTTTCGAGCAGCCTGATGATAAAGAATTGGAGTAATCCAGCTTAGAAGTAACAAGTGCATTGACTATTTTTTCTGCATCATTTTTAAACGGCGTATTGCTGAGTTCCTGAATGTGATTACTACTGCACTGTGGAAACTTCGGTAGGCCTGGCCACGATTTAACAACAGGGAGATTTTTCAGTGACGGTCTTGAGAGTTTAACCGTACGAAGTCAATACAAACAAAGAAATGTGTTTCCGCCCTGTTTCGAACAGGGGACCTTTCGCGTGTGAGGCGAACGTGATAACCACTACACTACGGAAACTGATGAAAGTGGTCTTTCTGCATGTTCATGCGGAAATATACCATTTATATTTTACTGCAAATGTTTACAATGCTGTTAGACATGTTAATTTTTGACACATAGCGATTTTAAACTGGATTCAGTCACAGATGCTTTGTCATGGATTTGAATGCCAGCGAATATGTAGTAAACTTAAATATATCCACATGTATTGACTGTGGCCTGAATGCTGGAATAGCGCCACCTATTTCTTGATGTGCCAAATATGAAGCTTAGGCATTCCTCGTTAGTATAATGGACAGTATCTCCGCCTGTCACGCGGAAGATCGGGGTTCGATTCCCCGACGGGGAGAATTTTCTACCAGCCGCTAACCAATGTTACAAGGCCTCGAGGAAGTCCCGGCAAACGCGTTGGACTACTCTAGAGGGGAAATTGGGCCTTGGCTCAGGCTGTGTTCAGCATGGGAGGAGAACTCCTGATCCTGAATGGGAATCTTGTGAAGTGATGGAAAGAGCACATCACAAGGCCCAGCAGGAGGTGGGAGAGTGTCAAGTCTGGGCACCTTATAATTCCTTTCCTGTTCTTTGAAGGTTATGTGGTTCTGTTGGCTTCATCAAGCAGTGATCTACAGCGCCCACTGGGGCAGACTGATGCCCAATGTCAAGCAAATGGGATGAAAGTCAGCCCCTCCAAATCTGAAAGCGCAGGATTGCTCCCATTGGGTTGGGAGTCAGTTGCTGTCCCAAGCGAAGAAGTTCTTGTATCTCAAAGGCATGTTTTTAAATAGTGCAACTTGTTCCAACACAAAGACTACAATCCTAATGAAACTTTGGATGACCGCCTCCGCCTGTCACACGGAATACTGGGGTTTCATTTCCCGATGGGGAGTTTTATCTACCAGCTGCTAATTATTTCTCAAGGCTACATCGACACTACTACATCTGCCAGAGTAGTTTGGATACGAGATCTAACCATAGCAAAAGATATGCATTTGTTAAGAAAGTATTAGAGTGAATATACTCCAAGAAAGACAAAGGTTTTACAAAAGGATTGAGGATGATCCTGCTATTGAAGATATGTTTTCAGTGACGATATGATCACCTACCTCAGGATCTGGGAACGTAGGCAGACAGCAGGAATGTAAGACGGATCCAGGAACGTAAACCGTTAACTATGAGGCTAGGAAGTTGAGGTTCAGGTAATTCAATTCAATTCAATTCAATTTTACTTATACTGCGCCAAATCACAACAAGAGTTATCTAACTGTGCTTTTCATAAAAGAGCAGGTCCAGACCATACTCTGTGATTTTATTTACAGAAACCCAACAATTCCCACCAAGAGCAAACACTAGGAAGCCAATGCAGAGAAGCTTAAACAGGAGAGATGAGATTTCTTTTCCTGGTTCCAGTCAGAACATGTGCTGCAGCATTCTGGATCAGCTGAAGAGTCTTCATGGACTTTTTCGAGCAGCCTGATGATAAAGAATTGGAGTAATCCAGCTTAGAAGTAACAAGTGCATTGACTATTTTTTCTGCATCATTTTTAAACGGCGTATTGCTGAGTTCCTGAATGTGATTACTACTGCACTGTGGAAACTTCGGTAGGCCTGGCCACGATTTAACAACAGGGAGATTTTTCAGTGACGGTCTTGAGAGTTTAACCGTACGAAGTCAATACAAACAAAGAAATGTGTTTCCGCCCTGTTTCGAACAGGGGACCTTTCGCGTGTGAGGCGAACGTGATAACCACTACACTACGGAAACTGACGAAAGTGGTCTTTCTGCATGTTCATGCGGAAATATACCATTTATATTTTACTGCAAATGTTTACAATGCTGTTAGACATGTTAATTTTTGACACATAGCGATTTTAAACTGGATTCAGTCACAGATGCTTTGTCATGGATTTGAATGCCAGCGAATATGTAGTAAACTTAAATATATCCACATGTATTGACTGTGGCCTGAATGCTGGAATAGCGCCACCTATTTCTTGATGTGCCAAATATGAAGCTTAGGCATTCCTCGTTAGTATAATGGACAGTATCTCCGCCTGTCACGCGGAAGATCGGGGTTCGATTCCCCGACGGGGAGAATTTTCTACCAGCCGCTAACCAATGTTACAAGGCCTCGAGGAAGTCCCGGCAAACGCGTTGGACTACTCTAGAGGGGAAATTGGGCCTTGGCTCAGGCTGTGTTCAGCATGGGAGGAGAACTCCTGATCCTGAATGGGAATCTTGTGAAGTGATGGAAAGAGCACATCACAAGGCCCAGCAGGAGGTGGGAGAGTGTCAAGTCTGGGCACCTTATAATTCCTTTCCTGTTCTTTGAAGGTTATGTGGTTCTGTTGGCTTCATCAAGCAGTGATCTACAGCGCCCACTGGGGCAGACTGATGCCCAATGTCAAGCAAATGGGATGAAAGTCAGCCCCTCCAAATCTGAAAGCGCAGGATTGCTCCCATTGGGTTGGGAGTCAGTTGCTGTCCCAAGCGAAGAAGTTCTTGTATCTCAAAGGCATGTTTTTAAATAGTGCAACTTGTTCCAACACAAAGACTACAATCCTAATGAAACTTTGGATGACCGCCTCCGCCTGTCACACGGAATACTGGGGTTTCATTTCCCGATGGGGAGTTTTATCTACCAGCTGCTAATTATTTCTCAAGGCTACATCGACACTACTACATCTGCCAGAGTAGTTTGGATACGAGATCTAACCATAGCAAAAGATATGCATTTGTTAAGAAAGTATTAGAGTGAATATACTCCAAGAAAGACAAAGGTTTTACAAAAGGATTGAGGATGATCCTGCTATTGAAGATATGTTTTCAGTGACGATATGATCACCTACCTCAGGATCTGGGAACGTAGGCAGACAGCAGGAATGTAAGACGGATCCAGGAACGTAAACCGTTAACTATGAGGCTAGGAAGTTGAGGTTCAGGTAATTCAATTCAATTCAATTCAATTTTACTTATACTGCGCCAAATCACAACAAGAGTTATCTAACTGTGCTTTTCATAAAAGAGCAGGTCCAGACCATACTCTGTGATTTTATTTACAGAAACCCAACAATTCCCACCAAGAGCAAACACTAGGAAGCCAATGCAGAGAAGCTTAAACAGGAGAGATGAGATTTCTTTTCCTGGTTCCAGTCAGAACATGTGCTGCAGCATTCTGGATCAGCTGAAGAGTCTTCATGGACTTTTTCGAGCAGCCTGATGATAAAGAATTGGAGTAATCCAGCTTAGAAGTAACAAGTGCATTGACTATTTTTTCTGCATCATTTTTAAACGGCGTATTGCTGAGTTCCTGAATGTGATTACTACTGCACTGTGGAAACTTCGGTAGGCCTGGCCACGATTTAACAACAGGGAGATTTTTCAGTGACGGTCTTGAGAGTTTAACCGTACGAAGTCAATACAAACAAAGAAATGTGTTTCCGCCCTGTTTCGAACAGGGGACCTTTCGCGTGTGAGGCGAACGTGATAACCACTACACTACGGAAACTGACGAAAGTGGTCTTTCTGCATGTTCATGCGGAAATATACCATTTATATTTTACTGCAAATGTTTACAATGCTGTTAGACATGTTAATTTTTGACACATAGCAATTTTAAACTGGATTCAGTCACAGATGCTTTGTCATGGATTTGAATGCCAGCGAATATGTAGTAAACTTAAATATATCCACATGTATTGACTGTGGCCTGAATGCTGGAATAGCGCCACCTATTTCTTGATGTGCCAAATATGAAGCTTAGGCATTCCTCGTTAGTATAATGGACAGTATCTCCGCCTGTCACGCGGAAGATCGGGGTTCGATTCCCCGACGGGGAGAATTTTCTACCAGCCGCTAACCAATGTTACAAGGCCTCGAGGAAGTCCCGGCAAACGCGTTGGACTACTCTAGAGGGGAAATTGGGCCTTGGCTCAGGCTGTGTTCAGCATGGGAGGAGAACTCCTGATCCTGAATGGGAATCTTGTGAAGTGATGGAAAGAGCACATCACAAGGCCCAGCAGGAGGTGGGAGAGTGTCAAGTCTGGGCACCTTATAATTCCTTTCCTGTTCTTTGAAGGTTATGTGGTTCTGTTGGCTTCATCAAGCAGTGATCTACAGCGCCCACTGGGGCAGACTGATGCCCAATGTCAAGCAAATGGGATGAAAGTCAGCCCCTCCAAATCTGAAAGCGCAGGATTGCTCCCATTGGGTTGGGAGTCAGTTGCTGTCCCAAGCGAAGAAGTTCTTGTATCTCAAAGGCATGTTTTTAAATAGTGCAACTTGTTCCAACACAAAGACTACAATCCTAATGAAACTTTGGATGACCGCCTCCGCCTGTCACACGGAATACTGGGGTTTCATTTCCCGATGGGGAGTTTTATCTACCAGCTGCTAATTATTTCTCAAGGCTACATCGACACTACTACATCTGCCAGAGTAGTTTGGATACGAGATCTAACCATAGCAAAAGATATGCATTTGTTAAGAAAGTATTAGAGTGAATATACTCCAAGAAAGACAAAGGTTTTACAAAAGGATTGAGGATGATCCTGCTATTGAAGATATGTTTTCAGTGACGATATGATCACCTACCTCAGGATCTGGGAACGTAGGCAGACAGCAGGAATGTAAGACGGATCCAGGAACGTAAACCGTTAACTATGAGGCTAGGAAGTTGAGGTTCAGGTAATTCAATTCAATTCAATTCAATTTTACTTATACTGCGCCAAATCACAACAAGAGTTATCTAACTGTGCTTTTCATAAAAGAGCAGGTCCAGACCATACTCTGTGATTTTATTTACAGAAACCCAACAATTCCCACCAAGAGCAAACACTAGGAAGCCAATGCAGAGAAGCTTAAACAGGAGAGATGAGATTTCTTTTCCTGGTTCCAGTCAGAACATGTGCTGCAGCATTCTGGATCAGCTGAAGAGTCTTCATGGACTTTTTCGAGCAGCCTGATGATAAAGAATTGGAGTAATCCAGCTTAGAAGTAACAAGTGCATTGACTATTTTTTCTGCATCATTTTTAAACGGCGTATTGCTGAGTTCCTGAATGTGATTACTACTGCACTGTGGAAACTTCGGTAGGCCTGGCCACGATTTAACAACAGGGAGATTTTTCAGTGACGGTCTGAGAGTTTAACCGTACGAAGTCAATACAAACAAAGAAATGTGTTTCCGCCCTGTTTCGAACAGGGGACCTTTCGCGTGTGAGGCGAACGTGATAACCACTACACTACGGAAACTGACGAAAGTGGTCTTTCTGCATGTTCATGCGGAAATATACCATTTATATTTTACTGCAAATGTTTACAATGCTGTTAGACATGTTAATTTTTGACACATAGCGATTTTAAACTGGATTCAGTCACAGATGCTTTGTCATGGATTTGAATGCCAGCGAATATGTAGTAAACTTAAATATATCCACATGTATTGACTGTGGCCTGAATGCTGGAATAGCGCCACCTATTTCTTGATGTGCCAAATATGAAGCTTAGGCATTCCTCGTTAGTATAATGGACAGTATCTCCGCCTGTCACGCGGAAGATCGGGGTTCGATTCCCCGACGGGGAGAATTTTCTACCAGCCGCTAACCAATGTTACAAGGCCTCGAGGAAGTCCCGGCAAACGCGTTGGACTACTCTAGAGGGGAAATTGGGCCTTGGCTCAGGCTGTGTTCAGCATGGGAGGAGAACTCCTGATCCTGAATGGGAATCTTGTGAAGTGATGGAAAGAGCACATCACAAGGCCCAGCAGGAGGTGGGAGAGTGTCAAGTCTGGGCACCTTATAATTCCTTTCCTGTTCTTTGAAGGTTATGTGGTTCTGTTGGCTTCATCAAGCAGTGATCTACAGCGCCCACTGGGGCAGACTGATCCAATGTCAAGCAAATGGGATGAAAGTCAGCCCCTCCAAATCTGAAAGCGCAGGATTGCTCCCATTGGGTTGGGAGTCAGTTGCTGTCCCAAGCGAAGAAGTTCTTGTATCTCAAAGGCATGTTTTTAAATAGTGCAACTTGTTCCAACACAAAGACTACAATCCTAATGAAACTTTGGATGACCGCCTCCGCCTGTCACACGGAATACTGGGGTTTCATTTCCCGATGGGGAGTTTTATCTACCAGCTGCTAATTATTTCTCAAGGCTACATCGACACTACTACATCTGCCAGAGTAGTTTGGATACGAGATCTAACCATAGCAAAAGATATGCATTTGTTAAGAAAGTATTAGAGTGAATATACTCCAAGAAAGACAAAGGTTTTACAAAAGGATTGAGGATGATCCTGCTATTGAAGATATGTTTTCAGTGACGATATGATCACCTACCTCAGGATCTGGGAACGTAGGCAGACAGCAGGAATGTAAGACGGATCCAGGAACGTAAACCGTTAACTATGAGGCTAGGAAGTTGAGGTTCAGGTAATTCAATTCAATTCAATTCAATTCAATTTTACTTATACTGCGCCAAATCACAACAAGAGTTATCTAACTGTGCTTTTCATAAAAGAGCAGGTCCAGACCATACTCTGTGATTTTATTTACAGAAACCCAACAATTCCCACCAAGAGCAAACACTAGGAAGCCAATGCAGAGAAGCTTAAACAGGAGAGATGAGATTTCTTTTCCTGGTTCCAGTCAGAACATGTGCTGCAGCATTCTGGATCAGCTGAAGAGTCTTCATGGACTTTTTCGAGCAGCCTGATGATAAAGAATTGGAGTAATCCAGCTTAGAAGTAACAAGTGCATTGACTATTTTTTCTGCATCATTTTTAAACGGCGTATTGCTGAGTTCCTGAATGTGATTACTACTGCACTGTGGAAACTTCGGTAGGCCTGGCCACGATTTAACAACAGGGAGATTTTTCAGTGACGGTCTTGAGAGTTTAACCGTACGAAGTCAATACAAACAAAGAAATGTGTTTCCGCCCTGTTTCGAACAGGGGACCTTTCGCGTGTGAGGCGAACGTGATAACCACTACACTACGGAAACTGACGAAAGTGGTCTTTCTGCATGTTCATGCGGAAATATACCATTTATATTTTACTGCAAATGTTTACAATGCTGTTAGACATGTTAATTTTTGACACATAGCAATTTTAAACTGGATTCAGTCACAGATGCTTTGTCATGGATTTGAATGCCAGCGAATATGTAGTAAACTTAAATATATCCACATGTATTGACTGTGGCCTGAATGCTGGAATAGCGCCACCTATTTCTTGATGTGCCAAATATGAAGCTTAGGCATTCCTCGTTAGTATAATGGACAGTATCTCCGCCTGTCACGCGGAAGATCGGGGTTCGATTCCCCGACGGGGAGAATTTTCTACCAGCCGCTAACCAATGTTACAAGGCCTCGAGGAAGTCCCGGCAAACGCGTTGGACTACTCTAGAGGGGAAATTGGGCCTTGGCTCAGGCTGTGTTCAGCATGGGAGGAGAACTCCTGATCCTGAATGGGAATCTTGTGAAGTGATGGAAAGAGCACATCACAAGGCCCAGCAGGAGGTGGGAGAGTGTCAAGTCTGGGCACCTTATAATTCCTTTCCTGTTCTTTGAAGGTTATGTGGTTCTGTTGGCTTCATCAAGCAGTGATCTACAGCGCCCACTGGGGCAGACTGATGCCCAATGTCAAGCAAATGGGATGAAAGTCAGCCCCTCCAAATCTGAAAGCGCAGGATTGCTCCCATTGGGTTGGGAGTCAGTTGCTGTCCCAAGCGAAGAAGTTCTTGTATCTCAAAGGCATGTTTTTAAATAGTGCAACTTGTTCCAACACAAAGACTACAATCCTAATGAAACTTTGGATGACCGCCTCCGCCTGTCACACGGAATACTGGGGTTTCATTTCCCGATGGGGAGTTTTATCTACCAGCTGCTAATTATTTCTCAAGGCTACATCGACACTACTACATCTGCCAGAGTAGTTTGGATACGAGATCTAACCATAGCAAAAGATATGCATTTGTTAAGAAAGTATTAGAGTGAATATACTCCAAGAAAGACAAAGGTTTTACAAAAGGATTGAGGATGATCCTGCTATTGAAGATATGTTTTCAGTGACGATATGATCACCTACCTCAGGATCTGGGAACGTAGGCAGACAGCAGGAATGTAAGACGGATCCAGGAACGTAAACCGTTAACTATGAGGCTAGGAAGTTGAGGTTCAGGTAATTCAATTCAATTCAATTCAATTTTACTTATACTGCGCCAAATCACAACAAGAGTTATCTAACTGTGCTTTTCATAAAAGAGCAGGTCCAGACCATACTCTGTGATTTTATTTACAGAAACCCAACAATTCCCACCAAGAGCAAACACTAGGAAGCCAATGCAGAGAAGCTTAAACAGGAGAGATGAGATTTCTTTTCCTGGTTCCAGTCAGAACATGTGCTGCAGCATTCTGGATCAGCTGAAGAGTCTTCATGGACTTTTTCGAGCAGCCTGATGATAAAGAATTGGAGTAATCCAGCTTAGAAGTAACAAGTGCATTGACTATTTTTTCTGCATCATTTTTAAACGGCGTATTGCTGAGTTCCTGAATGTGATTACTACTGCACTGTGGAAACTTCGGTAGGCCTGGCCACGATTTAACAACAGGGAGATTTTTCAGTGACGGTCTCGAGAGTTTAACCGTACGAAGTCAATACAAACAAAGAAATGTGTTTCCGCCCTGTTTCGAACAGGGGACCTTTCGCGTGTGAGGCGAACGTGATAACCACTACACTACGGAAACTGACGAAAGTGGTCTTTCTGCATGTTCATGCGGAAATATACCATTTATATTTTACTGCAAATGTTTACAATGCTGTTAGACATGTTAATTTTTGACACATAGCAATTTTAAACTGGATTCAGTCACAGATGCTTTGTCATGGATTTGAATGCCAGCGAATATGTAGTAAACTTAAATATATCCACATGTATTGACTGTGGCCTGAATGCTGGAATAGCGCCACCTATTTCTTGATGTGCCAAATATGAAGCTTAGGCATTCCTCGTTAGTATAATGGACAGTATCTCCGCCTGTCACGCGGAAGATCGGGGTTCGATTCCCCGACGGGGAGAATTTTCTACCAGCCGCTAACCAATGTTACAAGGCCTCGAGGAAGTCCCGGCAAACGCGTTGGACTACTCTAGAGGGGAAATTGGGCCTTGGCTCAGGCTGTGTTCAGCATGGGAGGAGAACTCCTGATCCTGAATGGGAATCTTGTGAAGTGATGGAAAGAGCACATCACAAGGCCCAGCAGGAGGTGGGAGAGTGTCAAGTCTGGGCACCTTATAATTCCTTTCCTGTTCTTTGAAGGTTATGTGGTTCTGTTGGCTTCATCAAGCAGTGATCTACAGCGCCCACTGGGGCAGACTGATGCCCAATGTCAAGCAAATGGGATGAAAGTCAGCCCCTCCAAATCTGAAAGCGCAGGATTGCTCCCATTGGGTTGGGAGTCAGTTGCTGTCCCAAGCGAAGAAGTTCTTGTATCTCAAAGGCATGTTTTTAAATAGTGCAACTTGTTCCAACACAAAGACTACAATCCTAATGAAACTTTGGATGACCGCCTCCGCCTGTCACACGGAATACTGGGGTTTCATTTCCCGATGGGGAGTTTTATCTACCAGCTGCTAATTATTTCCAAGGCTACATCGACACTACTACATCTGCCAGAGTAGTTTGGATACGAGATCTAACCATAGCAAAAGATATGCATTTGTTAAGAAAGTATTAGAGTGAATATACTCCAAGAAAGACAAAGGTTTTACAAAAGGATTGAGGATGATCCTGCTATTGAAGATATGTTTTCAGTGACGATATGATCACCTACCTCAGGATCTGGGAACGTAGGCAGACAGCAGGAATGTAAGACGGATCCAGGAACGTAAACCGTTAACTATGAGGCTAGGAAGTTGAGGTTCAGGTAATCAATTCAATTCAATTCATTCAATTTTACTTATACTGCGCCAAATCACAACAAGAGTTATCTAACTGTGCTTTTCATAAAAGAGCAGGTCCAGACCATACTCTGTGATTTTATTTACAGAAACCCAACAATTCCCACCAAGAGCAAACACTAGGAAGCCAATGCAGAGAAGCTTAAACAGGAGAGATGAGATTTCTTTTCCTGGTTCCAGTCAGAACATGTGCTGCAGCATTCTGGATCAGCTGAAGAGTCTTCATGGACTTTTTCGAGCAGCCTGATGATAAAGAATTGGAGTAATCCAGCTTAGAAGTAACAAGTGCATTGACTATTTTTTCTGCATCATTTTTAAACGGCGTATTGCTGAGTTCCTGAATGTGATTACTACTGCACTGTGGAAACTTCGGTAGGCCTGGCCACGATTTAACAACAGGGAGATTTTTCAGTGACGGTCTTGAGAGTTTAACCGTACGAAGTCAATACAAACAAAGAAATGTGTTTCCGCCCTGTTTCGAACAGGGGACCTTTCGCGTGTGAGGCGAACGTGATAACCACTACACTACGGAAACTGACGAAAGTGGTCTTTCTGCATGTTCATGCGGAAATATACCATTATATTTTACTGCAAATGTTTACAATGCTGTTAGACATGTTAATTTTGACACATAGCAATTTTAAACTGGATTCAGTCACAGATGCTTTGTCATGGATTTGAATGCCAGCGAATGTAGTAAACTTAAATATATCCACATGTATTGACTGTGGCCTGAATGCTGGAATAGCGCCACCTATTTCTTGATGTGCCAAATATAAGCTTAGGCATTCCTCGTTAGTATAATGGACAGTATCTCCGCCTGTCACGCGGAAGATCGGGGTTCGATTCCCCGACGGGGAGAATTTTCTACCAGCCGCTAACCAATGTTACAAGGCCTCGAGGAAGTCCCGGCAAACGCGTTGGACTACTCTAGAGGGGAAATTGGGCCTTGGCTCAGGCTGTGTTCAGCATGGGAGGAGAACTCCTGATCCTGAATGGGAATCTTGTGAAGTGATGGAAAGAGCACATCACAAGGCCCAGCAGGAGGTGGGAGAGTGTCAAGTCTGGGCACCTTATAATTCCTTTCCTGTTCTTTGAAGGTTATGTGGTTCTGTTGGCTTCATCAAGCAGTGATCTACAGCGCCCACTGGGGCAGACTGATGTCCAATGTCAAGCAAATGGGATGAAAGTCAGCCCCTCCAAATCTGAAAGCGCAGGATTGCTCCCATTGGGTTGGGAGTCAGTTGCTGTCCCAAGCGAAGAAGTTCTGTATCTCAAAGGCATGTTTTTAAATAGTGCAACTTGTTCCAACACAAAGACTACAATCCTAATGAAACTTTGGATGACCGCCTCCGCCTGTCACACGGAATACTGGGGTTTCATTTCCCGATGGGGAGTTATCTACCAGCTGCTAATTATTTCCAAGGCTACATCGACACTACTACATCTGCCAGAGTAGTTTGGATACGAGATCTACCATAGCAAAAGATATGCATTTGTTAAGAAAGTATTAGAGTGAATATACTCCAAGAAAGACAAAGGTTTTACAAAAGGATTGAGGATGATCCTGCTATTGAAGATATGTTTTCAGTGACGATATGATCACCTACCTCAGGATCTGGGAACGTAGGCAGACAGCAGGAATGTAAGACGGATCCAGGAACGTAAACCGTTAACTATGAGGCTAGGAAGTTGAGGTTCAGGTAATTCAATTCATTCAATTCAATTTTACTTATACTGCGCCAAATCACAACAAGAGTTATCTAACTGTGCTTTTCATAAAAGAGCAGGTCCAGACCATACTACTACAACTCAATTGTTAAAGAAACAACTGGAAGAATTAAACAGCCCAAGCCCAGCAAAGCTAAACAAATGACAGTCTCACAGAACCCCCAACAGTCAGAAGCCCCTCACAGTTGCAGACATGCTGTCTTTTCTGGGCCTCACAGGATACAGCGCTCACATATCCCTGACTATACCAACAGAACTCATCACTGTCTCACCGCCCCACCTCCTATGGACAACAGAGGCCAGGCCGCCTTCTCTGACCTCAAAAGTGCCCTAGCAAGGGCAGAGACACTCACCTCCCCAGACTACTCACTCCATTTCATATGGATGTTTCTGAAAACATGGCTTTCTCAATGCCATTTTATTTCAGAAAAAAGGGGAGACAGACATGTCAGGCAGCGGAGCGGCGCCACAAAAGACAAAGATGGGATTGGAGGTCTCATCAAGGAAAGATAGCAGCATCAGCCGAGATGTGCAGAATGTTGCTACCTGAGGCACACAGACCAACACATGAAGGAAGAAACCAGACTCTCCTGAATCTGTCTGAGCTGTGGTGGCACCCCAATTTGAGGGACATGGTGACACATTTTTGTCAGGAATGCAGGGTGTGTGGAGAGCATAATGTTCAGAAACCATACACCACACTAAAAGGAGCGTACCCAGTCCCCACAGCTTGTTTTCAAGATATCAGTATAGATTATACTGATATGGGCGCAGAAAATGTGGTAGGGGGAAAAAGGTATCTTCTGGTGATGGTAGACAGGTTCTCTAGGTGGGTAGAAGCCATTCCCACCGGAAAAGAGGACGCAAAAACAGTGTGAAATGGCTCAAAACTGAACTCATCCCGAGTATGGGGTCCCCAGGCAAATAAGGTCAGATAATGGCACACATTTTAACAACAAACTACTAAGAGAAGTAGAACAGGCCCTGGGAATCACTCATGCCTTCGGATCAGTTTATCATCCACAGTCACAGGAATGGTGGAAAGAGCAAACCAGACATTGAAGGCTAAGATAGCCAAGGCATGTGCAGGAAGCAAGTTAACATGGGTAGAAGCGCTCCCATTGGCCCTCATGGCTATGAGGTCCTCAGAAGGACGAGAAACACATTTGACCCCACATGAAATAATGACAGGGAGAAAAATGCCAGGACCTCCACTAGATGGAGGCCACATGCCAATGTTAGATGTTCAGCAAATAGAAATGACAGACTATATGAAAAAGCTAACATCTCTGGTTTCAGCCCTTTCTACGCAGGTCCAGTTGGCGAACAGGAAACCGCAGGAGGAAGCAACACTACCTGTCAAGGTAGGCGACTGGGTCAGGGTCAAAGTTCACAAGAGGAAGTGGACTGACCCCAGGTGGTCCGGGCCTTACGAAGTAAGGGAGGTTACTTCACACTCGGTCCAGGTTAAAGGTAAAAAAGGAGCACCTTGGCACCACCTGACACATTGTGCCCCAGTCGCACCTCCTAGCCGCCCATTGGCAGAAATTAGAAAAGCAATCCAAAATGTATAGATGGAAGAGATGTTTTGGCGGGGAACAGCCCCCCATAGTACATCCATAACTTGGAAGGCAATGGGGTTTGGGAAAAAGACAACAGTTGTCCTAGCAGTAGTAGTAGTAGTGGGAGTTGCAGCATTAATTCTGGGGTTGGAACATGCGTATGGGGACCGAGACCACAAGAACAATCACCCGGTAGTGTCCAACCACCTCTCAGTAACAAAGGAAATGAAACTAGACGAGAGAAAAGAAGAGCAGTTTGGGCAGTAGTGAAGCAACACACTAAGGGCCCATCCCCAGGTGCGGTGCCAGATTGACTCTCCCCTATGTGAGAGACTCAACCACGTCATTTACCTTTGATTTGTGTCAGGCTATAGACTGCGGGGTATAATAGTTTCTACAAAAACACAGATGTGTACATCTGTGACGACTATCAAAAGGTAGAGGACTGTGAAAGGAGCGCTTCCGGACAGGTGAAAGGTAGTCTCTGTAACAGCTGGTATGACGCGGTTGGACACAGGAGGGTGGAAACCATGGGCGAGGTTGACAGACAAAAGAGATTGGTGGGTACAACAATGAATGGGAGATATTATCTATACAGCGGGACTATAGTTCAGACCCCACGAAAAATCCCATAACCCTGTCAGTAAATAGAGCAATTGGGAGCAGGAACGGTCAGGATGTGGATGTTAGCCATAGGTGTATGGATAGCAGGAAGTGACCAGATAACCCCCCTGCAGATAAATATTTGGATCCCCTCACGCACACACAGAATGACACTGACATGGCAGAGACTACAGTAAAACCCCCCCTGAAGGAGGAAGACGTAATAGTGCAGGACTTCTCTAAAATGAGGGTGGAAGATGTGTTAGAGTTATCAGCAGGTGCAGGCCAGGACAATTTATGGATCAGGTGGCTAATACAGAATGCCAAAGAACAACACATGGAAGGGTGCGTGGCCTGTGCCACAGCTAGACCAGTCATGTTCACTAACCCGCCCCGTTGTTTCCTAATGAGGACCCAGCAGGATATGCATGCATGTTGAACTTCACACACTCTAAGACAGCTTCCCGCAATTGTACTACCCTAGCATCCCTCTTTCCCCCCCCAGGCTTTGAAAAACCAGGGTATTTTACCGCCATAAAGGGGAGGGTGCAAGATATCACTGTTTCAATCTCACCGGATCAAGCAAGCCCACAATCAAACTAGGTGATATACCCCCAGACTGGTGTAATACAACTGTACAAAACAAACAGCCCTAGGCCCAGTGGCTAGAATAGGACTATTCTACTATTGTGTGGTCTTAGGTTGTACTCCCAGATAAAGTTCCCAAATCAAACGTCAGGAGTTTGTGCTATGGTTAGATTAGCTATGCCCATATCCTTGGTGGGGAGTAGAGTCCACTATACCCACCATAAGGCTGTGCAACTGACCGTAAAGAGAAGGCGCAGGGCCCGTAGTATGCAAGGCCCGGCTTTTGATCCATGGGCGGGAACCCCAACCTATATAGACAGCATAGGAGTTCCTAGGGTGTCCCGAATGAATACAAATTGGCAGATCAAATAGCCGCAGGATTTGAGAATATACCACTGCTTTCAGCCATCTTCCCCGTCACTCCCAGCAAAAATGTAGATAGGATAAATTTTGTGCATTATAATGTTTTACGCTTGAGCAATGCAACTAGGATGCCATCGAGGCCTGGCCGAGCAGACGGCCCCAACGTCCCTCATGGCGCTCCAGAATAGGATGGCGCTGGACATGCTGTTGGCTGAAAAAGGAGGAGTCTGTTCCATGTTCGGAGAGATGTGCTGTACGGTCATCCCTAACAACACTGCCCCATGGGAAGGTCACCAGGGCTTTGAACCAACTTCGAGCCCTTTCCCAGGAGATGCATGACGCCTCAGGTGTATCAAATCCATGGAGGGTGGATGACAACCTTTTTTGGCAAATGGAAGAATCTTATCACTGCTTGTTTGACATCTATTGCTGTTTTTCCCTCGCTATTCTAGTTACCTGTGGGTGTTGCTGTGTGCCTGCCTGCGGACCATGATATCCCGGCTCATCACCACTGCCTTGTCCAAAGAAAAAGCGCCGCCTCCCTATTCCGCTGGGATGCTGCCATTACTCACCATGCCCAGAGGACGGGGAGGATGTTGAGGCACTGCAGTTAGTGTAAAAAGTGTTCGCACCTAGTAGGTGCGAAAAGGGGGAATTTGTGGGAAATAATACAATGACTGAGGTGGTGATGAACAGGGCACTCAGGAACGGCCACGTAAAAGCTGGCTTAGAGTATATACTGAATTAACCAAAGACTAAATAAGAGTGTGTGTATGTGTTCATATTATACATTATGCTTTGCAGCTGGGTTACAGCTAGGAGGGAGAGAACAGACAGGGCTATCTTAGTCAGATATGCTACAGTGAGCACGAAGAGGAGATGGTGAGGCCAAGGACACTGAAGTTCAGGACGGTCTGATAACTCAGAGAACAGGACATACAACTTAAAGGGAGTGCATAGCTGTCTTGTGAAGTAAATGATAACTGAAAATAATAGACATGCAAGAAGGGAGAGGCAGAGCAGGGATTGTAACCCAGCAACAGTATAGCTGACCAATCAGGCCCCACAAGGGGACCAATAACCTTGAGCACAATATTGTCTAAGTGCCTTTGGGGGACCTCTGTACTAAGCAATTCTCCATCAGTCCGTGCACGTGTAAACTGCTCGAACGCATTTCATCTGTTGACCACAAGAATAAACACTGTGTTAATTCATCATGGAGTCAGTTGTCAGTTTTATAGAAGGATTTCCCCAACGTGCTAAAGAAGCAATCCGAGCTAGCTAGAAGTCGAACCTAGATTCTTCTGATTCGTAGTCAGACGCTTTATCCATTGCGCCACTAGCCCTACATTCAGCATTGGGAAAAAAGCTACGTTTCCTCACCATTGTATGCAAATAGTTTATGATCTTTGTTGGCAAACGTAGAGAAGGCCAGTCAAATTTTGTTGTTGTCCAAAATTTGGGGACTCTTGAAGGACTTTTAGGCTAAGCTGTCCATTTTTATCAATGTAAAGTAAAGCAGAAGAAGTAGTAATTCAAAGGAACACAGAAAAGTAGCTCCTCACAGGTGCCGTGACCCAGATTCCTAACGGGTTGCTGTAGCCGCCGCAACGCAAAGTACCAAGCACTATGAGATCACGGCCATTTGGTATTGAAATTGCCGCGTTGTTGTGATAGCATAGTCGGAAATCTGAATCACAAATATGCTGCTATTTTCTAGGTTTCCCTAATTGAAGAGTAACAACTGATAATTCCAGGGATAGTTTATCTAGTGCTGCTGATTCGAAAAAAACAAATACAGAAAAGCTTGATGATAGCTTTTGCTTGAGTTAAATTGAAGGATTTAGGGCTGTTTTAGCACATGTTGAAAAGCTATTTACGCATCATTAGACTGTTCATACGTATAAATTTACTGTGATAGACAGTTTGTACCGGAGTAAACTTGGAAATGAGTATCAAGTAATTTAATAGCTAAGAACAGAACAAACTATCCAGGAGTCATCCCTTACGTCTTGTGAAATGTAATCAGACACATTACCCATTGCCCCACAAGCCCTAGGTTCAGAGAGCATTGGGAGTATCTGGGTTCTCACACCATTCTATGCAAACAGTTGATCTTTGTTGCCAATTGTACAGAATCCAGTCAAATCTTTGTTCTAATCCAAACGTGGGGCCTCCTGCAGGACCTTTATCCTGATCTGTCCAGTTTCTATCATTGTAAAATGAAGCGAGGATGGAACAATTTAGAGGCATAACAGAGATCAAGCTTCTCAAAGTTGCCGAGACCCGGATTCGAACCGGGTTGCTGCGGCCACAACGCAGAGTACTAACCACTATACGATCACGGCCACTTGGTAGCAGTGGGGCCTTGTTTTTGTGATAGCATAGTTGGAACTCTGAACTTCAACTCTACTGATATTTTCCCGCTTTCTCTAATTGTTGACTAACAAATGAAAATTTCATGGATGGTTTATCTAGCACTGCTGATTCTGTCCTTCAGGGACAAATTAGTTTTTTCAAGGAAAGATGATTAGCAAGCAAAAACAGGAAAACATCAGCTTGATTATTGCTGTAGTTGACTGACACCAAGGGGCTTAGATAAATTTACACACATGTTGAAACAATGAGAACACATCATTTGGCTCTTCATATATGTCCATTTTCTTTGTAGTGTTTGTGTTGGGGGTAAAGTTGGAAATGACAAACAACGGATTTAGGTGCTAAAGAGCAATCCGAGCTAGCTAGGAGTCGAACCTAGAATCTTCTGATTCGTAGTCAGACGCGTTATCCATTGCGCCACTAGCCCTACATTCAGCATTGGGAAAAAAGCTACGTTTCCTCACCATTGTATGCAAATAGTTGTGATCTTTGTTGGCAAACGTAGAGAAGGCCAGTCAAATGTTTGTTGTTGTCCAAAATTTGGGGACTCTTGAAGGACTTTTAGGCTAAGCTGTCCAGTTTTTATCAATGTAAAGTAAAGCAGAAGAAGTAGTAATTCAAAGGAACAACAGAAAAGTAGCTCCTCACAGGTGCCGTGACCCAGATTCCTAACGGGGTTGCTGTAGCCGCCGCAACGCAAAGTACCAAGCACTATGAGATCACGGCCATTTGGTATTGAAATTGCCGCGTTGTTGTGATAGCATAGTCGGAAATCTGAATCACAAATATGCTGCTATTTTCTAGGTTTCCCTAATTGAAGAGTAACAACTGATAATTCCAGGGATAGTTTATCTAGTGCTGCTGATTCGAAAAAACAAATACAGAGAAAGCTTGATGATAGCTTTGCTTGAGTTAAATTGAAGGATTTAGGGCTGTTTTAGCACATGTTGAAAAGCTATTTACGCATCATTAGACTGTTCATACGTATAAATTTACTGTGATAGACAGTTTGTACCGGAGTAAACTTGGAAATGAGTATCAAGTAATTTAATAGCTAAAGAACAGAACAAACTATCCAGGAGTCATCCCTTACGTCTTGTGAAATGTAATCAGACACATTACCCATTGCCCCACAAGCCCTAGGTTCAGAGAGCATTGGGAGTATCTGGGTTCTCACACCATTCTATGCAAACAGTTGATCTTTGTTGCCAATTGTACAGAAATCCAGTCAAATCTTTGTTCTAATCCAAAACGTGGGGCCTCCTGCAGGACCTTTATCCTGATCTGTCCAGTTTCTATCATTGTAAAATGAAGCAGAGGATGGAACAATTTAGAGGCATAACAGAGATCAAGCTTCTCAAAGTTGCCGAGACCCGATTCGAACCGGGTTGCTGCGGCCACAACGCAGAGTACTAACCACTATACGATCACGGCCACTTGGTAGCAGTGGGGCCTTGTTTTTGTGATAGCATAGTTGGAACTCTGAACTTCAACTCTACTGATATTTTCCCGCTTTCTCTAATTGTTGACTAACAAATGAAAATTTCATGGATGGTTTATCTAGCACTGCTGATTCTGTCCTTCAGGGACAAATTAGTTTTTTTCAAGGAAAGATGATTAGCAAGCAAAAACAGGAAAACATCAGCTTGATTATTGCTGTAGTTGACTGACACCAAGGGGCTTAGATAAATTTACACACATGTTGAAACAATGAGAACACATCATTTGGCTCTTCATATATGTCCATTTTCTTTGTAGTGTTTGTGTTGGGGGTAAAGTTGGAAATGACAAACAACGGATTTAGGTGCTAAAGAGCAATCCGAGCTAGCTAGGAGTCGAACCTAGAATCTTCTGATTCGTAGTCAGACGCGTTATCCATTGCGCCACTAGCCCTACATTCAGCATTGGGAAAAAAGCTACGTTTCCTCACCATTGTATGCAAATAGTTTGATCTTTGTTGGCAAACGTAGAGAAGGCCAGTCAAATGTTTGTTGTTGTCCAAAATTGGGGACTCTTGAAGGACTTTAGGCTAAGCTGTCCAGTTTTTATCAATGTAAAGTAAAGCAGAAGAAGTAGTAATTCAAAGGAACAACAGAAAAGTAGCTCCTCACAGGTGCCGTGACCCAGATTCCTAACGGGTTGCTGTAGCCGCCGCAACGCAAAGTACCAAGCACTATGAGATCACGGCCATTTGGTATTGAAATTGCCGCGTTGTTGTGATAGCATAGTCGGAAATCTGAATCACAAATATGCTGCTATTTTCTAGGTTTCCCTAATTGAAGAGTAACAACTGATAATTCCAGGGATAGTTTATCTAGTGCTGCTGATTCGAAAAAAACAAATACAGAGAAAGCTTGATGATAGCTTTGCTTGAGTTAAATTGAAGGATTTAGGGCTGTTTTAGCACATGTTGAAAAGCTATTTACGCATCATTAGACTGTTCATACGTATAAATTTACTGTGATAGACAGTTTGTACCGGAGTAAACTTGGAAATGAGTATCAAGTAATTTAATAGCTAAAGAACAGAACAAACTATCCAGGAGTCATCCCTTACGTCTTGTGAAATGTAATCAGACACATTACCCATTGCCCCACAAGCCCTAGGTTCAGAGAGCATTGGAGTATCTGGGTTCTCACACCATTCTATGCAAACAGTTGATCTTTGTTGCCAATTGTACAGAAATCCAGTCAAATCTTTGTTCTAATCCAAAACGTGGGGCCTCCTGCAGGACCTTTATCCTGATCTGTCCAGTTTCTATCATTGTAAAATGAAGCAGAGGATGGAACAATTTAGAGGCATAACAGAGATCAAGCTTCTCAAAGTTGCCGAGACCCGGATTCGAACCGGGTTGCTGCGGCCACAACGCAGAGTACTAACCACTATACGATCACGGCCACTGGTAGCAGTGGGGCCTTGTTTTTGTGATAGCATAGTTGGAACTCTGAACTTCAACTCTACTGATATTTTCCCGCTTTCTCTAATTGTTGACTAACAAATGAAAATTTCATGGATGGTTTATCTAGCACTGCTGATTCTGTCCTTCAGGGACAAATTGTTTTTTCAAGGAAAGATGATTAGCAAGCAAAACAGGAAAACATCAGCTTGATTATTGCTGTAGTTGACTGACACCAAGGGGCTTAGATAAATTTACACACATGTTGAAACAATGAGAACACATCATTTGGCTCTTCATATATGTCCATTTTCTTTGTAGTGTTTGTGTTGGGGGGAAAGTTGGAAATGACAAACAACGGATTTAGGTGCTAAAGAGCAATCCGAGCTAGCTAGGAGTCGAACCTAGAATCTTCTGATTCGTAGTCAGACGCGTTATCCATTGCGCCACTAGCCCTACATTCAGCATTGGGAAAAAAGCTACGTTTCCTCACCATTGTATGCAAATAGTTGTGATCTTTGTTGGCAAACGTAGAGAAGGCCAGTCAAATGTTTGTTGTTGTCCAAAATTTGGGGACTCTTGAAGGACTTTTAGGCTAAGCTGTCCAGTTTTTATCAATGTAAAGTAAAGCAGAAGAAGTAGTAATTCAAAGGAACAACAGAAAAGTAGCTCCTCACAGGTGCCGTGACCCAGATTCCTAACGGGGTTGCTGTAGCCGCCGCAACGCAAAGTACCAAGCACTATGAGATCACGGCCATTTGGTATTGAAATTGCCGCGTTGTTGTGATAGCATAGTCGGAAATCTGAATCACAAATATGCTGCTATTTTCTAGGTTTCCCTAATTGAAGAGTAACAACTGATAATTCCAGGGATAGTTTATCTAGTGCTGCTGATTCGAAAAAAACAAATACAGAGAAAGCTTGATGATAGCTTTGCTTGAGTTAAATTGAAGGATTTAGGGCTGTTTTAGCACATGTTGAAAAGCTATTTACGCATCATTAGACTGTTCATACGTATAAATTTACTGTGATAGACAGTTTGTACCGGAGTAAACTTGGAAATGAGTATCAAGTAATTTAATAGCTAAAGAACAGAACAAACTATCCAGGAGTCATCCCTTACGTCTTGTGAAATGTAATCAGACACATTACCCATTGCCCCACAAGCCCTAGGTTCAGAGAGCATTGGGAGTATCTGGGTTCTCACACCATTCTATGCAAACAGTTGATCTTTGTTGCCAATTGTACAGCAATCCAGTCAAATCTTTGTTCTAATCCAAAACGTGGGGCCTCCTGCAGGACCTTTATCCTGATCTGTCCAGTTTCTATCATTGTAAAATGAAGCAGAGGATGGAACAATTTAGAGGCATAACAGAGATCAAGCTTCTCAAAGTTGCCGAGACCCGGATTCGAACCGGGGTTGCTGCGGCCACAACGCAGAGTACTAACCACTATACGATCACGGCCACTTGGTAGCAGTGGGGCCTTGTTTTTGTGATAGCATAGTTGGAACTCTGAACTTCAACTCTACTGATATTTTCCCGCTTTCTCTAATTGTTGACTAACAAATGAAAATTTCATGGATGGTTTATCTAGCACTGCTGATTCTGTCCTTCAGGGACAAATTTGTTTTTTCAAGGAAAGATGATTAGCAAGCAAAAACAGGAAAACATCAGCTTGATTATTGCTGTAGTTGACTGACACCAAGGGGCTTAGATAAATTTACACACATGTTGAAACAATGAGAACACATCATTTGGCTCTTCATATATGTCCATTTTCTTTGTAGTGTTTGTGTTGGGGGGTAAAGTTGGAAATGACAAACAACGGATTTAGGTGCTAAAGAGCAATCCGAGCTAGCTAGGAGTCGAACCTAGAATCTTCTGATTCGTAGTCAGACGCGTTATCCATTGCGCCACTAGCCCTACATTCAGCATTGGGAAAAAAGCTACGTTTCCTCACCATTGTATGCAAATAGTTGTGATCTTTGTTGGCAAACGTAGAGAAGGCCAGTCAAATGTTTGTTGTTGTCCAAAATTTGGGGACTCTTGAAGGACTTTTAGGCTAAGCTGTCCAGTTTTTATCAATGTAAAGTAAAGCAGAAGAAGTAGTAATTCAAAGGAACAACAGAAAAGTAGCTCCTCACAGGTGCCGTGACCCAGATTCCTAACGGGGTTGCTGTAGCCGCCGCAACGCAAAGTACCAAGCACTATGAGATCACGGCCATTTGGTATTGAAATTGCCGCGTTGTTGTGATAGCATAGTCGGAAATCTGAATCACAAATATGCTGCTATTTTCTAGGTTTCCCTAATTGAAGAGTAACAACTGATAATTCCAGGGATAGTTTATCTAGTGCTGCTGATTCGAAAAAAACAAATACAGAGAAAGCTTGATGATAGCTTTGCTTGAGTTAAATTGAAGGATTTAGGGCTGTTTTAGCACATGTTGAAAAGCTATTTACGCATCATTAGACTGTTCATACGTATAATTTACTGTGATAGACAGTTTGTACCGGAGTAAACTTGGAAATGAGTATCAAGTAATTAATAGCTAAAGAACAGAACAAACTATCCAGGAGTCATCCCTTACGTCTTGTGAAATGTAATCAGACACATTACCCATTGCCCCACAAGCCCTAGGTTCAGAGAGCATTGGGAGTGTCTGGTTCTCACACCATTCTATGCAAACAGTTGATCTTTGTTGCCAATTGTACAGCAATCCAGTCAAATCTTTGTTCTAATCCAAAACGTGGGCCTCCTGCAGGACCTTTATCCTGATCTGTCCAGTTTCTATCATTGTAAAATGAAGCAGAGGATGGAACAATTTAGAGGCATAACAGAGATCAAGCTTCTCAAAGTTGCCGAGACCCGGATTCGAACCGGGGTTGCTGCGGCCACAACGCAGAGTACTAACCACTATACGATCACGGCCACTTGGTAGCAGTGGGGCCTTGTTTTTGTGATAGCATAGTTGGAACTCTGAACTTCAACTCTACTGATATTTTCCCGCTTTCTCTAATTGTTGACTAACAAATGAAATTTCATGGATGGTTTATCTAGCACTGCTGATTCTGTCCTTCAGGGACAAATTATTTTTTTCAAGGAAAGATGATTAGCAAGCAAAAACAGAAAACATCAGCTTGATTATTGCTGTAGTTGACTGACACCAAGGGGCTTAGATAAATTTACACACATGTTGAACAATGAGAACACATCATTTGGCTCTTCATATATGTCCATTTTCTTTGTAGTGTTTGTGTTGGGGGGTAAAGTTGGAAATGACAAACAACGGATTTAGGTGCTAAAGAGCAATCCGAGCTAGCTAGGAGTCGAACCTAGAATCTTCTGATTCGTAGTCAGACGCGTTATCCATTGCGCCACTAGCCCTACATTCAGCATTGGGAAAAAGCTACGTTTCCTCACCATTGTATGCAATAGTTGTGATCTTTGTTGGCAAACGTAGAGAAGGCCAGTCAAATGTTTGTTGTTGTCCAAAATTTGGGGACTCTTGAAGGACTTTTAGGCTAAGCTGTCCAGTTTTTATCAATGTAAAGTAAAGCAGAAGAAGTAGTAATTCAAAGGAACAACAGAAAAGTAGCTCCTCACAGGTGCCGTGACCCAGATTCCTAACGGGGTTGCTGTAGCCGCCGCAACGCAAAGTACCAAGCACTATGAGATCACGGCCATTTGGTATTGAAATTGCCGCGTTGTTGTGATAGCATAGTCGGAAATCTGAATCACAAATATGCTGCTATTTTCTAGGTTTCCCTAATTGAAGAGTAACAACTGATAATTCCAGGGATAGTTTATCTAGTGCTGCTGATTCGAAAAAACAAATACAGAGAAAGCTTGATGATAGCTTTGCTTGAGTTAAATTGAAGGATTTAGGGCTGTTTTAGCACATGTTGAAAAGCTATTTACGCATCATTAGACTGTTCATACGTATAAATTTACTGTGATAGACAGTTTGTACCGGAGTAAACTTGGAAATGAGTATCAAGTAATTTAATAGCTAAAGAACAGAACAAACTATCCAGGAGTCATCCCTTACGTCTTGTGAAATGTAATCAGACACATTACCCATTGCCCCACAAGCCCTAGGTTCAGAGAGCATTGGGAGTATCTGGGTTCTCACACCATTCTATGCAAACAGTTGATCTTTGTTGCCAATTGTACAAATCCAGTCAAATCTTTGTTCTAATCCAAAACGTGGGGCCTCCTGCAGGACCTTTATCCTGATCTGTCCAGTTTCTATCATTGTAAATGAAGCAGAGGATGGAACAATTTAGAGGCATAACAGAGATCAAGCTTCTCAAAGTTGCCGAGACCCGATTCGAACCGGGGTTGCTGCGGCCACAACGCAGAGTACTAACCACTATACGATCACGGCCACTTGGTAGCAGTGGGGCCTTGTTTTTGTGATAGCATAGTTGGAACTCTGAACTTCAACTCTACTGATATTTTCCCGCTTTCTCTAATTGTTGACTAACAAATGAAAATTTCATGGATGGTTTATCTAGCACTGCTGATTCTGTCCTTCAGGGACAAATTAGTTTTTTCAAGGAAAGATGATTAGCAAGCAAAAACAGGAAAACATCAGCTTGATTATTGCTGTAGTTGACTGACACCAAGGGCTTAGATAAATTTACACACATGTTGAAACAATGAGAACACATCATTTGGCTCTTCATATATGTCCATTTTCTTTGTAGTGTTTGTGTTGGGGGGTAAAGTTGGAAATGACAAACAACGGATTTAGGTGCTAAAGAGCAATCGAGCTAGCTAGGAGTCGAACCTAGAATCTTCTGATTCGTAGTCAGACGCGTTATCCATTGCGCCACTAGCCCTACATTCAGCATTGGGAAAAAGCTACGTTTCCTCACCATTGTATGCAAATAGTTGTGATCTTTGTTGGCAAACGTAGAGAAGGCCAGTCAAATGTTTGTTGTTGTCCAAAATTTGGGGACTCTTGAAGGACTTTTAGGCTAAGCTGTCCAGTTTTTATCAATGTAAAGTAAAGCAGAAGAAGTAGTAATTCAAGGAACAACAGAAAAGTAGCTCCTCACAGGTGCCGTGACCCAGATTCCTAACGGGGTTGCTGTAGCCGCCGCAACGCAAAGTACCAAGCACTATGAGATCACGGCCATTTGGTATTGAAATTGCCGCGTTGTTGTGATAGCATAGTCGGAAATCTGAATCACAAATATGCTGCTATTTTCTAGGTTTCCCTAATTGAAGAGTAACAACTGATAATTCCAGGGATAGTTTATCTAGTGCTGCTGATTCGAAAAAAACAAATACAGAGAGAGCTTGATGATAGCTTTGCTTGAGTTAAATTGAAGGATTTAGGGCTGTTTTAGCACATGTTGAAAAGCTATTTACGCATCATTAGACTGTTCATACGTATAAATTTACTGTGATAGACAGTTTGTACCGGAGTAAACTTGGAAATGAGTATCAAGTAATTTAATAGCTAAAGAGCAGAACAAACTATCCAGGAGTCATCCCTTACGTCTTGTGAAATGTAATCAGACACATTACCCATTGCCCCACAAGCCCTAGGTTCAGAGAGCATTGGGAGTATCTGGGTTCTCACACCATTCTATGCAAACAGTTGATCTTTGTTGCCAATTGTACAGAATCCAGTCAAATCTTGGTTCTAATCCAAACGTGGGGCCTCCTGCAGGACCTTTATCCTGATCTGTCCAGTTTCTATCATTGTAAAATGAAGCAGAGGATGGAACAATTTAGAGGCATAACAGAGATCAAGCTTCTCAAAGTTGCCGAGACCCGATTCGAACCGGGTTGCTGCGGACACAACGCAGAGTACTAACCACTATACGATCACGGCCACTTGGTAGCAGGGGGCCTTGTTTTTGTGATAGCATAGTTTGGAACTCTGAACTTCACTCTACTGATATTTTCCCGCTTTCTCTAATTGTTGACTAACAAATGAAAATTTCATGGATGGTTTATCTAGCACTGCTGATTCTGTCCTTCAGGACAAATTTGTTTTTTCACGGAAAGATGGTTAGCAAGCAAAACAGGAAAACATCAGCTTGATTATTGCTGTAGTTTGACTGACACCAAGGGGCTTAGATAAATTTACACACTGTTTGAAACATGAGAACACATCATTTGGCTCTTCATATATGTCCATTTTCTTTGTAGTGTTTGTGTTGGGGGGTAAAGTTGGAAATGACAAACAACGGATTAGGTGCTAAAGAGCATCCGAGCTAGCTAGGAGTCGAACCTAGAATCTTCTGATTCGTAGTCAGAGGCTTTATCCATTGCGCACTAGCCCTACCATCAGCATTGGGAAAAAAGCTGTTTCCTCACCATTGTATGCAAATAGTTTTGATCTTTGTTGGCAACGTAGAGAAGGCCAGTCAAATGTTTGTTGTTGTCCAAAATTTGGGGACTCTTGAAGGACTTTTAGGCTAAGCTGTCCAGTTTTTATCAATGTAAATTAAGCAGAAGAAGTAGTAATTCAAAGAACACCAGAAAAAGTAGCTCCTCACAGGTGCCGTGACCAGATTCTAACGGGTTGTCTGTAGCCGCCGCAACGCAAAGTAACCAAGCACTATGAGATCACGGCCATTTGGTATTGAAATTGCCGCGTTGTTGTGATAGCATAGTCGGAAATCTGAATCACAAATATGCTGCTATTTTCTAGTTTCCCTAATTGAAGAGTAACAACTGATAATCCTGGATAGTTTTATCTAGTGCTGCTGATTCGAAAAAAACAAATACAGAGAAAGCTGATGATAGCTTTGCTTGAGTAAATTGAAGGATTTAGGGCTGTTTTAGCACATGTTTGAAAAGCTATTTACGCATCATTAGACTGTTCATTACGTATAAATTTACTGTGA
>NW_022604173.1:0-38285 GCF_008692095.1 Etheostoma spectabile | reverse complement strand
ACATTACCCATTGCACACAAGCCCTAGGTTCAGAGAGCATTGGGAGTGTCTGGGTTCTCACACCATTCTATGCAAACAGTTGTCTTGTTGCCAATTGTACAGAAATCCAGTCAAATCTTTGTTCTAATCCAAAACGGGGGCCTCCTGCAGGACCTTTATCCTGATCTGTCAGTTTCTATCATTGTAAATGAGCAGAGGATGGAACAATTTAGAGCATAACAGAGATCAAGCTTCTCAAAGTTGCCGAGACCCGGATTCGAACCGGGGTTGCTGCGGCCACAACGCAGAGTACTAACCACTATACGATCACGGCCAATTGGTAGCAGTGGGGCCTTGTTTTTGTGATAGCATAGTTGGAACTCTGAACTTCAACTCTACTGATATTTTCCCGCTTTCTCTAATTGTTGACTAACAAATGAAAATTTCATGGATGGTTTATCTAGCACCTGCTTATTCTGTCCTTCAGGGACAAATTAGTTTTTTCAAGGAAAGATGATTAGCAAGCAAAAACAGGAAAAAACATCAGCTTGATTATTGCTGTAGTTGACTGACACCAAGGGGCTTAGATAAATTTACCACATGTTGACAACAATGAGAAACACATAATTGGCTCTTCATATATGTCCATTTTCTTTGTAGTGTTTGTGTGTTGGGGGTAAAGTTGGAAATGACAAACAAGGATTTAGGTGCTAAAGAGCAATCCGAGCTAGCTAGGAGTCGAACCTAGAATCTTCTGATCGTAGTCAGACGCGTATCCATTGCGCCACTAGCCCTACATTCAGCTTTGGGAAAAAAAGCTACGTTTCCTCACCATTGTATGCAAATAGTTGTGATCTTTGTTGGCAAACGTAGAGAAGGCCAGTCAAATGTTTGTTGTTGTCCAATTTGGGGACTCTTGAAGGACTTTTAGGCTAAGCTGTCCAGTTTTTATCAATGTAAAGTAAAGCAGAAGAAGTAGTAATTCAAAGGAACAACAGAAAAGTAGCTCTCACAGGTGCCGTGACCCGATTCCTAACGGGGTTGCTGTAGCCGCCGCAACGCAAAGTACCAAGCACTATGAGATCACGGCCATTTGGTATTGAAATTGCCGCGTGTTGTGATAGCATAGTCGGAAATCTGAATCACAAATATGCTGCTATTTTTCTAGGTTTCCTAATGAAGAGTAACACTGATAATTCCAGGGATAGTTTATCTAGTGCTGCTGATCGAAAAAAACAAATACAGAGAAAGCTTGATGATAGCTTTGCTTGAGTTAAATTGAAGGATTAGGGCTGTTTTAGCACATGTTGAAAAGCTATTTACGCATCATTAGACTGTATACGTATAAATTTACTGTGATAGACAGTTGTACCGGAGTAAACTTGGAAATGAGTATCAAGTAATTTAATAGCTAAAGAACAGAACCAAATATCCAGGAGTCATCCCTTACGCTTGTGAAATGTAATCAGACACATTACCCATTGCCCCACAAGCCCTAGGTTCAGAGAGCATGGAGTATCTGGGTTCTCACACCATTCTATGCAAACAGTGATCTTTGTTGCCAATTGTACAGAAATCCAGTCAAATCTTTGTTCTAATCCAAAACGTGGGGCCTCCTGCAGGACCTTTATCTGATCTGTCCAGTTTCTATCATTGTAAAATGAAGCAGAGGATGGAAACAATTTAGAGGCATAACAGAGATCAAGCTTCTCAAAGTTGCCGAGACCCGGATTCGAATGGGGTTGCTGCGGCCACACGCGCAGAGTACTAACCACTATACGATCACGGCCACTTGTAGCAGTGGGGCCTTGTTTTTGTGATAGCATAGTTGGAACTCTGAACTTCAACTCTACTGATATTTTCCCGCTTCTCTAAGTTGACTACAAAAGAAAATTTCATGGATGTTTATCTAGCACTGCTGATTCTGTCCTTCAGGGACAAATTTTTTTTCAAGGAAAGATGATTAGCAAGCAAAAAAGGAAACATCAGCTGATTATTGCTGTAGTTGACTGACACCAAGGGGCTTAGATAAATTTACCCACATGTTGAAACAATGAGAAACACTCATTGGCTCTTCATTATATGTCCATTTTCTTTGTAGTGTTTGTGTTGGGGGGTAAAGTGGAAATGACAAACAACGGATTTAGGTGCTAAAGAGCAATCCGAGCTAGCTAGGAGTCGAAACCTAGAATCTTCTGATTCGTAGTCAGACGCGTTATCCATTGCGCCACTAGCCCACATTCTCCATTGGGAAAAAAGCTACGTTTCCTCACCCTTGTATGCAAATAGTTGTGATCTTTGTTGGCAAACGTAGAGAAGGCCAGTCAAATGTTTGTTGTTGTCCAAAATTTGGGGACTCTTGAAGGACTTTTAGGCTAAGCTGTCCAGTTTTATCAATGTAAAGTAAAGCAGAAGAAGTAGTAATTCAAAGGAACAACAGAAAAGTAGCTCCTCACAGGTGCCGTGACCAGATCCTAACGGGTTGCTGTAGCCGCCGCAAACGCAAAGTACCAGCACTATGAGATCACGGCCATTTGGTATTGAAATTGCCGCGTTGTTGTGATAGCATAGTCGGAATCTGAATCACAAATATGCTGCTATTCTAGGTTTCCCTAATTGAAGAGTAACAACTGATAATTCCAGGGATAGTTTATCTAGTGCTGCTGATTCGAAAAAACAAATACAAAGAAAGCTTGATGATAGATTTGCTTGAGTTAAATTGAAGGATTTAGGGCTGTTTTAGCACATGTGAAAAGCTATTTACGCATCATTAGACTGTTCAAGTATTAAATTTTACTGTGATAGACAGTTTGTACCGGAGTAAACTTGGAAATGAGTATCAAGTAATTTAATAGTAAAGACAGAACAAAACTATCCAGGAGTCATCCCTTACGTCTTGTGAATGTAATCAGACACATACCCATTGCCCACAAGCCCTAGGTTCAGAGAGCATTGGGAGTATCTGGGTTCTCACACCATTCTATGCAAACAGTTGATCTTTGTTGCCAATTGTACAGCAACCAGTCAAACTTTGTTCTAATCCAAAACGTGGGGCCTCCTGCAGGACCTTTATCCTGATCTGTCCAGTTTCTATCATTGTAAATGAAGCAGAGGATGGAACAATTTAGAGGCATAACAGAGATCAAGCTTCTCAAAGTTGCCGAGACCCGGATTCGAACGGGGTTGCTGCGGCCACAACGCAGAGTACTAACCACTATACGATCACGGCCACTTGTAGCAGTGGGGCCTTGTTTTTGTGATAGCATAGTTGGAACTCTGAACTTCAACTCTACTGATATTTTCCCGCTTTCTCTAATTGTTGACTAACAATGAAAATTTCATGGATGGTTTATCTAGCACTGCTGATTCTGTCCTTCAGGGACAAATTTGTTTTTTCAAGGAAGATGATTAGCAAGCAAAAACAGGAAAACATCAGCTTGATTATTGCTGTAGTTGACTGACACCAAGGGGCTTAGATAAATTTACACACATGTTGAAACAATGAGAACACATCATTTGGCTCTTCATATATGTCCATTTTCTTTGTAGTGTTTGTGTTGGGGGGTAAAGTTGGAAATGACAAACAACGGATTTAGGTGCTAAAGAGCAATCCGAGCTAGCTAGGAGTCGAACCTAGAATCTTCTGATTCGTAGTCAGACGCGTTATCCATTGCGCCACTAGCCCTACATTCAGCATGGGAAAAAAAAGCTACGTTTTCTCACCATTGTATGCAAATAGTTGTGATCTTTGTTGGCAAACGTAGAGAAGGCCAGTCAAATGTTTGTTGTTGTCCAAATTTGGGGACTCTTGAAGGACTTTTAGGCTAAGCTGTCCAGTTTTTATCAATGTAAAGTAAAGCAGAAGAAGTAGTAATTCAAAGGAACAACAGAAAAGTAGCTCCTCACAGGTGCCGTGACCCAGATCCTAACGGGGTTGCTGTAGCCGCCGCAACGCAAAAGTACCAAGCACTATGAGATCACGGCCATTTGGTATTGAAATTGCCGCTTGTTGTGATAGCATAGTCGGAAATCTGAATCACAAATATGCTGCTATTTTCTAGGTTTCCCTAATTGAAGAGTAACACTGATAATTCCAGGGATAGTTTATCTAGTGCTGCTGATTCGAAAAAAACAAATACAAAGAAAGCTGATGATAGATTTGCTTGAGTTAAATTGAAGGATTTAGGGCTGTTTTAGCACATGTTGAAAAGCTATTTACGCATCATTAGACTGTTCATACGTATAAATTTACTGTGATAGACAGTTTGTACCGGAGTAAACTTGGAAATGAGTATCAGTAATTTAATAGCTAAAAGAACAGAACAACTATCCAGGAGTCATCCCTTACGTCTTGTGAAATGTAATCAGACAATTACCCATTGCCCCACAAGCCCTAGGTTCAGAGAGCATTGGGAGTATCTGGGTTCTCACACCATTCTATGCAAACAGTTGATCTTTGTTGCCAATTGTACAGCAATCCAGTCAAATCTTTGTTCTAATCCAAAACGTGGGGCCTCCTGCAGGACCTTTATCCTGATCTGTCCAGTTTCTATCATTGTAAAATGAAGCAGAGGATGGAACAATTTAGAGGCATAACAGAGATCAAGCTTCTCAAAGTTGCCGAGACCCGGATTCGAACCGGGGTTGCTGCGGCCACAACGCAGAGTACTAACACTATACGATCACGGCCACTTGGTAGCAGTGGGGCCTTGTTTTTGTGATAGCATAGTTGGAACTCTGAACTTCAACTCTACTGATATTTTCCCGCTTTCTCTAATTGTGACTAACAAATGAAAATTTCATGGATGGTTTATCTAGCACTGCTGATTCTGTCCTTCAGGACAAAAATTTTTTTTCAAGGAAAGATGGTTAGCAAGCAAAAAGGGAAAACATCAGCTTGATTATTGCTGTAGTTGACTGACACCAAGGGGCTTAGATAAATTTACACACATGTTGAAACAATGAGAACACATCATTTGGCTCTTCATATATGTCCATTTTCTTTGTAGTGTTTGTGTTGGGGGTAAAGTTGGAAATGACAAACAACGGATTTAGGTGCTAAAGAGCATCGAGCTAGCTAGAGTCGAACCTAGAATCTTCTGATTCGTAGTCAGACGCGTTATCCATTGCGCCACTAGCCCTACATTCAGCATTGGGAAAAAGCTACGTTTCTCACCATTGTATGCAAATAGTTGTGATCTTTGTTGGCAAACGTAGAGAAGGCCAGTCAAATGTTTGTTGTTGTCCAAAATTTGGGGACTCTTGAAGGACTTTTAGGCTAAGCTGTCCAGTTTTTATCAATGTAAAGTAAAGCAGAAGAAGTAGTAATTCAAGGAACAACAGAAAAGTAGCTCCTCACAGGTGCCGTGACCCAGATTCCTACGGGGTTGCTGTAGCCGCCGCAACGCAAAGTACCAAGCACTATGAGATCACGGCCATTTGGTATTGAAATTGCCGCGTTGTTGTGATAGCATAGTCGAAATCTGAATCACAAATATGCTGTATTTCTAGGTTCCCTAATTGAAGAGTAAACAACTGATAATTCCAGGGATAGTTTATCTAGTGCTGCTGATTCGAAAAAAACAAATACAGAGAAAGCTTGATGATAGCTTTGCTTGAGTTAAATTGAAGGATTTAGGGCTGTTTTAGCACATGTTGAAAAGCTATTTACGCATCATTAGACTGTTCATACGTATAAATTTACTGTGATAGACAGTTTGTACCGGAGTAAACTTGGAAATGAGTATCAAGTAATTAATAGCTAAAGAACAGAACAAACTATCCAGGAGTCATCCTTACGTCTTGTGAAATGTAATCAGACACATTACCCATTGCCCCACAAGCCCTAGGTTCAGAGAGCATTGGGAGTATCTGGGTTCTCACACCATTCTATGCAACAGTTGATCTTTGTTGCCAATTGTACAGAAATCCAGTCAAATCTTTGTTCTAATCCAAACGTGGGCCTCCTGCAGGACCTTTATCCTGATCTGTCCAGTTCTATCATTGTAAAATGAAGCAGAGGATGGAACAATTTAGAGGCATAACAGAGATCAAGCTTCTCAAAGTTGCCGAGACCCGGATTCGAAACGGGGTTGCTGCGGCCACAACGCAGAGTACTAACCACTATACGATCACGGCCACTTGGTAGCAGTGGGCCTTGTTTTTGTGATAGCATAGTTGGAACTCTGAACTTCAACTCTACTGATATTTTCCCGCTTTCTCTAATTGTTGACTAACAAATGAAAATTTCATGGATGGTTTATCTAGCACTGCTGATTCTGTCCTTCAGGGACAAATTTGTTTTTTCAAGGAAGATGATTAGCAAGCAAAAACAGGAAAACATCAGCTTGATTATTGCTGTAGTTGACTGACACCAAGGGGCTTAGATAAATTTACACACATGTTGAAACAATGAGAAACACATCATTTGGCTCTTCATATATGTCCATTTTCTTTGTAGTGTTTGTGTTGGGGGGTAAAGTTGGAAATGACAAACAACGGATTTAGGTGCTAAGAGCAATCCGAGCTAGCTAGGAGTCGAACCTAGAATCTTCTGATTCGTAGTCAGACGCGTTATCCATTGCGCCACTAGCCCTACATTCAGCATTGGGAAAAAAGCTACGTTTCCTCACCATTGTATGCAAATAGTTGTGATCTTTGTTGGCAAACGTAGAGAAGGCCAGTCAAATGTTTGTTGTTGTCCAAAATTTGGGGACTCTTGAAGGACTTTAGGCTAAGCTGTCCAGTTTTTATCAATGTAAAGTAAAGCAGAAGAAGTAGTAATTCAAAGGACAACAGAAAAGTAGCTCCTCACAGGTGCCGTGACCCAGATTCCTAACGGGGTTGCTGTAGCCGCCGCAACGCAAAGTACCAAGCACTATGAGATCACGGCCATTTGGTATTGAAATTGCCGCGTTGTTGTGATAGCATAGTCGGAAATCTGAATCACAAATATGCTGCTATTTTCTAGGTTTCCCTAAATGAAGAGTAACAATGATAATTCCAGGGATAGTTATCTAGTGCTGCTGATTCGAAAAAAACAAATACAGAGAAAGCTTGATGATAGCTTTGCTTGAGTTAATTGAAGGATTTAGGGCTGTTTTAGCACATGTTGAAAAGCTATTTACGCATCATTAGACTTTTCATACGTATAATTTACTGTGATAGACAGTTTGTACGGAGTAAACTTGGAAATGAGTATCAAGTAATTTAATAGCTAAAGAACAGAACAAACTATCCAGGAGTCATCCCTTACGTCTTGTGAAATGTAATCAGACACATTACCCATTGCCCCACAAGCCCTAGGTTCAGAGAGCATTGGGAGTATCTGGGTTCTCACACCATTCTATGCAAACAGTTGATCTTTGTTGCCAATTGTACAGCAATCCAGTCAAATCTTTGTTCTAATCCAAAACGTGGGGCCTCCTGCAGGACCTTTATCCTGATCTGTCCAGTTTCTATCATTGTAAAATGAAGCAGAGGATGGAACAATTTGAGGCATAACAGAGATCAAGCTTCTCAAAGTTGCCGAGACCCGGATTCGAACCGGGGTTGCTGCGGCCACAACGCAGAGTACTAACCACTATACGATCACGGCCACTTGGTAGCAGTGGGGCCTTGTTTTGTGATAGCATAGTTGGAACTCTGAACTTCAACTCTACTGATATTTCCGCTTTCTCTAATTGTTGACTAACAAATGAAAATTTCATGGATGGTTTATCTAGCACTGCTGATTCTGTCCTTCAGGGACAAATTTGTTTTTTCAAGGAAAGATGGTTAGCAAGCAAAAACAGGAAAACATCAGCTTGATTATTGCTGTAGTTGACTGACACCAAGGGGCTTAGATAAATTACACACATGTTGAAACAATGAGAACACATCATTGGCTCTTCATATATGTCCATTTTCTTTGTAGTGTTTGTGTTGGGGGGTAAAGTTGGAAATGACAAACAACGGATTTAGGTGCTAAAGAGCAATCCGAGCTAGCTAGGAGTCGAACCTAGAATCTTCTGATTCGTAGTCAGACGCGTTATCCATTGCGCCACTAGCCCTACATTCAGCATTGGGAAAAAAGCTACGTTTCCTCACCATTGTATGCAAATAGTTGTGATCTTTGTTGGCAAACGTAGAGAAGGCCAGTCAAATGTTGTTGTTGTCCAAAATTTGGGGACTCTTGAAGGACTTTTAGGCTAAGCTGTCCAGTTTTTATCAATGTAAAGTAAAGCAGAAGAAGTAGTAATTCAAAGGAACAACAGAAAAGTAGCTCCTCACAGGTGCCGTGACCCAGATTCCTAACGGGGTTGCTGTAGCCGCCGCAACGCAAAGTACCAAGCACTATGAGATCACGGCCATTTGGTATTGAAATTGCCGCGTTGTTGTGATAGCATAGTCGGAAATCTGAATCACAAATATGCTGCTATTTTCTAGGTTTCCCTAATTGAAGAGTAACAACTGATAATTCCAGGGATAGTTTATCTAGTGCTGCTGATTCGAAAAAAACAAATACAGAGAAAGCTTGATGATAGCTTTGCTTGAGTTAAATTGAAGGATTTAGGGCTGTTTTAGCACATGTTGAAAAGCTATTTACGCATCATTAGACTGTTCATACGTATAAATTTACTGTGATAGACAGTTTGTACCGAGTAAACTTGGAAATGAGTATCAAGTAATTTAATAGCTAAAGAACAGAACAAACTATCCAGGAGTCATCCCTTACGTCTTGTGAAATGTAATCAGACACATTACCCATTGCCCCACAAGCCCTAGGTTCAGAGAGCATTGGGGGATCTGGGTTCTCACACCATTCTATGCAAACAGTTGATCTTTGTTGCCAATTGTACAGCAATCCAGTCAAATCTTTGTTCTAATCCAAAACGTGGGGCCTCCTGCAGGACCTTTACCTGATCTGTCCAGTTTCTATCATTGTAAAATGAAGCAGAGGATGGAACAATTTAGAGGCATAACAGAGATCAAGCTTCTCAAAGTTGCCGAGCCGGATTCGAACCGGGGTTGCTGCGGCCACAACGCAGAGTACTAACCACTATACGATCACGGCCACTTGTAGCAGGGGCCTTGTTTTTGTGATAGCATAGTTGGAACTCTGAACTTCAACTCTACTGATATTTTCCCGCTTTCTCTAATTGTTGACTAACAAATGAAATTTCATGGATGGTTTATCTAGCACTGCTGATTCTGTCCTTCAGGGACAAATTTTTTTTTTCAAGGAAAGATGATTAGCAAGCAAAAACAGGAAAACATCAGCTTGATATTGCTGTAGTAGTTGACTGACACCAAGGGGCTTAGATAAATTTACACACATGTTGAAACAATGAGAACACATCATTTGGCTCTTCATATGTCCATTTTCTTTGTAGTGTTTGTGTTGGGGGGTAAAGTTGGAAATGACAAACAACGGATTTAGGTGCTAAAGAGCAATCCGAGCTAGCTAGGAGTCGAACCTAGAATCTTCTGATTCGTAGTCAGACGCGTTATCCATTGCGCCACTAGCCCTACATTCAGCATTGGGAAAAAAGCTACGTTTCCTCACCATTGTATGCAAATAGTTGTGATCTTTGTTGGCAAACGTAGAGAAGGCCAGTCAAATGTTTGTTGTTGTCCAAAATTTGGGGACTCTTGAAGGACTTTTAGGCTAAGCTGTCCAGTTTTTATCAATGTAAAGTAAAGCAGAAGAAGTAGTAATTCAAAGGAACAACAGAAAAGTAGCTCCTCACAGGTGCCGTGACCCAGATTCCTAACGGGGTTGCTGTAGCCGCCGCAACGCAAAGTACCAAGCACTATGAGATCACGGCCATTTGGTATTGAAATTGCCGCGTTGTTGTGATAGCATAGTCGGAAATCTGAATCACAAATATGCTGCTATTTTCTAGGTTTCCCTAATTGAAGAGTAACAACTGATAATCCAGGGATAGTTTATCTAGTGCTGCTGATTCGAAAAAAACAAATACAGAGAAAGCTTGATGATAGCTTGCTTGAGTTAAATTGAAGGATTTAGGGCTGTTTTAGCACATGTTGAAAAGCTATTTACGCATCATTAGACTGTTCATACGTATAAATTTACTGTGATAGACAGTTTGTACCGGAGTAAACTTGGAAATGAGTATCAAGTAATTTAATAGCTAAAGAACAGAACAAACTATCCAGGAGTCATCCCTTACGTCTTGTGAAATGTAATCAGACACATTACCCATTGCCCCACAAGCCCTAGGTTCAGAGAGCATTGGGAGTATCTGGGTTCTCACACCATTCTATGCAAACAGTTGATCTTTGTTGCCAATTGTACAGCAATCCAGTCAAATCTTTGTTCTAATCCAAAACGTGGGGCCTCCTGCAGGACCTTATCCTGATCTGTCCAGTTTCTATCATTGTAAATGAAGCAGAGGATGGAACAATTTAGAGGCATAACAGAGATCAAGCTTCTCAAAGTTGCCGAGACCCGGATTCGAACCGGGGTTGCTGCGGCCACAACGCAGAGTACTAACCACTATACGATCACGGCCACTTGTAGCAGTGGGGCCTTGTTTTGTGATAGCATAGTTGGAACTCTGAACTTCAACTCTACTGATATTTTCCCGCTTTCTCTAATTGTTGACTAACAAATGAAAATTTCATGGATGGTTATCTAGCACTGCTGATTCTGTCCTTCAGGGACAAATTAGTTTTTTCAAGGAAAGATGATTAGCAAGCAAAAACAGGAAAACATCAGCTTGATTATTGCTGTAGTTGACTGACACCAAGGGGCTTAGATAATTTACACACATGTTGAAACAATGAGAACACATCATTTGGCTCTTCATATATGTCCATTTTCTTTGTAGTGTTTGTGTTGGGGGGTAAGTTGGAAATGACAACAACGGATTTAGGTGCTAAAGAGCAATCCGAGCTAGCTAGGTCGAACCTAGAATCTTCTGATTCGTAGTCAGACGCGTTATCCATTGCGCCACTAGCCCTACATTCAGCATTGGGAAAAAAGCTACGTTTCCTCACCATTGTATGCAAATAGTTGTGATCTTTGTTGGCAAACGTAGAGAAGGCCAGTCAAATGTTTGTTGTTGTCCAAAATTTGGGGACTCTTGAAGGACTTTTAGGCTAAGCTGTCCAGTTTATCAATGTAAAGTAAAGCAGAAGAAGTAGTAATTCAAAGGAACAACAGAAAAGTAGCTCCTCACAGGTGCCGTGACCCAGATTCCTAACGGGGTTGCTGTAGCCGCCGCAACGCAAAGTACCAAGCACTATGAGATCACGGCCATTTGGTATTGAAATTGCCGCGTTGTTGTGATAGCATAGTCGGAAATCTGAATCACAAATATGCTGCTATTTTCTAGGTTTCCCTAATTGAAGAGTAACAACTGATAATTCCAGGGATAGTTTATCTAGTGCTGCTGATTCGAAAAAAACAAATACAGAGAAAGCTTGATGATAGCTTTGCTTGAGTTAAATTGAAGGATTTAGGGCTGTTTTAGCACATGTTGAAAAGCTATTTACGCATCATTAGACTGTTCATACGTATAAATTTACTGTGATAGACAGTTTGTACCGGAGTAAACTTGGAAATGAGTATCAAGTAATTTAATAGCTAAAGAACAGAACAAACTATCCAGGAGTCATCCCTTACGTCTTGTGAAATGTAATCAGACACATTACCCATTGCCCCACAAGCCCTAGGTTCAGAGAGCATTGGGAGTGTCTGGGTTCTCACACCATTCTATGCAAACAGTTGATCTTTGTTGCCAATTGTACAGAAATCCAGTCAAATCTTTGTTCTAATCCAAAACGTGGGGCCTCCTGCAGGACCTTTATCCTGATCTGTCCAGTTTCTATCATTGTAAAATGAAGCAGAGGATGGAACAATTTAGAGGCATAACAGAGATCAAGCTTCTCAAAGTTGCCGAGACCCGGATTCGAACCGGGGTTGCTGCGGCCACAACGCAGAGTACTAACCACTATACGATCACGGCCACTTGTTAGCAGTGGGGCCTTGTTTTTGTGATAGCATAGTTGGAACTCTGAACTTCAACTCTACTGATATTTTCCCGCTTTCTCTAATTGTTGACTAACAAATGAAAATTTCATGGATGGTTTATCTAGCACTGCTGATTCTGTCCTTCAGGGACAAATTAGTTTTTTCAAGGAAAGATGATTAGCAAGCAAAAACAGGAAAACATCAGCTTGATTATTGCTGTAGTTGACTGACACCAAGGGGCTTAGATAAATTTACACACATGTTGAAACAATGAGAACACATCATTTGGCTCTTCATATATGTCCATTTTCTTTGTAGTGTTTGTGTTGGGGGATAAAGTTGGAAATGACAAACAACGGATTTAGGTGCTAAAGAGCAATCTGAGCTAGCTAGGAGTCGAACCTAGAATCTTCTGATTCGTAGTCAGACGCGTTATCCATTGCGCCACTAGCCCTACATTCAGCATTGGGAATAAAGCTACGTTTCCTCACCATTGTATGCAAATAGTTGTGCTCTTTGTTGGCAAACGTAGAGAAGGCCAGTCAAATGTTTGTTGTTGTCCAAAATTTGGGGACTCTTGAAGGACTTTTAGGCTAAGCTGTCCAGTTTTTATCAATGTAAAGTAAAGCAGAAGAAGTAGTAATTCAAAGGAACAACAGAAAAGTAGCTCCTCACAGGTGCCGTGACCCAGATTCCTAACGGGGTTGCTGTAGCCGCCGCAACGCAAAGTACCAAGCACTATGAGATCACGGCCATTTGGTATTGAAATTGCCGCGTTGTTGTGATAGCATAGTCGGAAATCTGAATCACAAATATGCTGCTATTTTCTAGGTTTCCCTAATTGAAGAGTAACAACTGATAATTCCAGGGATAGTTTATCTAGTGCTGCTGATTCGAAAAAAACAAATACAAAGAAAGCTTGATGATAGCTTTGCTTGAGTTAAATTGAAGGATTTAGGGCTGTTTTAGCACATGTTGAAAAGCTATTTACGCATCATTAGACTGTTCATACGTATAAATTTACTGTGATAGACAGTTTGTACCGGAGTAAACTTGGAAATGAGTATCAAGTAATTTAATAGCTAAAGAACAGAACAAACTATCCAGGAGTCATCCCTTACGTCTTGTGAAATGTAATCAGACACATTACCCATTGCCCCACAAGCCCTAGGTTCAGAGAGCATTGGGAGTATCTGGGTTCTCACACCATTCTATGCAAACAGTTGATCTTTGTTGCCAATTGTACAGCAATCCAGTCAAATCTTTGTTCTAATCCAAAACGTGGGGCTCCTGCAGGACCTTTATCCTGATCTGTCCAGTTTCTATCATTGTAAAATGAAGCAGAGGATGGAACAATTTAGAGGCATAACAGAGATCAAGCTTCTCAAAGTTGCCGAGACCCGGATTCGAACCGGGGTTGCTGCGGCCACAACGCAGAGTACTAACCACTATACGATCACGGCCACTTGGTAGCAGTGGGGCCTTGTTTTTGTGATAGCATAGTTGGAACTCTGAACTTCAACTCTACTGATATTTTCCCGCTTTCTCTAATTGTTGACTAACAAATGAAAATTTCATGGATGGTTTATCTAGCACTGCTGATTCTGTCCTTCAGGGACAAATTTGTTTTTTCAAGGAAAGATGATTAGCAAGCAAAAACAGGAAAACATCAGCTTGATTATTGCTGTAGTTGACTGACACCAAGGGGCTTAGATAAATTACACACATGTTGAAACAATGAGAACACATCATTTGGCTCTTCATATATGTCCATTTTCTTTGTAGTGTTTGTGTTGGGGGGTAAAGTTGGAAATGACAAACAACGGATTTAGGTGCTAAAGAGCAATCCGAGCTAGCTAGAGTCGAACCTAGAATCTTCTGATTCGTAGTCAGACGCGTTATCCATTGCGCCACTAGCCCTACATTCAGCATTGGGAAAAAAGCTACGTTTCCTCACCATTGTATGCAAATAGTTGTGATCTTTGTTGGCAAACGTAGAGAAGGCCAGTCAAATGTTTGTTGTTGTCCAAATTTGGGGACTCTTGAAGGACTTTTAGGCTAAGCTGTCCAGTTTTTATCAATGTAAAGTAAAGCAGAAGAAGTAGTAATTCAAAGGAACAACAGAAAAGTAGCTCCTCACAGGTGCCGTGACCCAGATTCCTAACGGGGTTGCTGTAGCCGCCGCAACGCAAAGTACCAAGCACTATGAGATCACGGCCATTGGTATTGAAATTGCCGCGTTGTTGTGATAGCATAGTCGGAAATCTGAATCACAAATATGCTGCTATTTTCTAGGTTTCCCTAATTGAAGAGTAACAACTGATAATTCCAGGGATAGTTTATCTAGTGCTGCTGATTCGAAAAAAACAAATACAGAGAAAGCTTGATGATAGCTTTGCTTGAGTTAAATTGAAGGATTTAGGGCTGTTTTAGCACATGTTGAAAAGCTATTTACGCATCATTAGACTGTTCATACGTATAAATTTACTGTGATAGACAGTTTGTACCGGAGTAAACTTGGAAATGAGTATCAAGTAATTTAATAGCTAAAGAACAACAAACTATCCAGGAGTCATCCCTTACGTCTTGTGAAATGTAATCAGACACATTACCCATTGCCCCACAAGCCCTAGGTTCAGAGAGCATTGGGAGTATCTGGGTTCTCACACCATTCTATGCAAACAGTTGATCTTTGTTGCCAATTGTACAGAAATCCAGTCAAATCTTTGTTCTAATCCAAAACGTGGGGCCTCCTGCAGGACCTTTATCCTGATCTGTCCAGTTTCTATCATTGTAAAATGAAGCAGAGGATGGAACAATTTAGAGGCATAACAGAGATCAAGCTTCTCAAAGTTGCCGAGACCCGGATTCGAACCGGGTTGCTGCGGCCACAACGCAGAGTACTAACCACTATACGATCACGGCCACTTGGTAGCAGTGGGGCCTTGTTTTTGTGATAGCATAGTTGGAACTCTGAACTTCAACTCTACTGATATTTTCCCGCTTTCTCTAATTGTTGACTAACAAATGAAAATTTCATGGATGGTTATCTAGCACTGCTGATTCTGTCCTTCAGGGACAAATTTGTTTTTTCAAGGAAAGATGGTTAGCAAAGCAAAAACAGGAAAACATCAGCTTGATTATTGCTGTAGTTGACTGACACCAAGGGGCTTAGATAAATTTACACACATGTTGAAACACTAGGCTCGTTCGAGATGAACTGGCCTCGCCTGTAAAGTGGACGAGAGAGGCGTGCAGCGGGGGCGGGGGTGGTGACAAAAGCTGCGGTAAAGTCGGACAGTTTCCAGCCGATTCCAGCCGCCTTCAGGCTGGACAGGAAGTGATGAAAACACTGTGGTGCGATTCCGATTAATAAATATAATCAGACCCTCATACCAGCTGGTCCACAGTCTCCAGTTGTTTTAGTTATGACAGAGTAGCTGGCAAAGTGCTCTACATGCGACCTGTTTTTGATTTTATGAAAACACAGATGGAGATGATCCGTGATCTGAACAGATTTAGTCTCTTTGACTTCTAAACTTAACTATCAGTCACACAAATGTGTTCTGGACAGAATAAGTCTTTAAATCAGACAAATAGTAATTAAAATCGCTCCGATTCAAAAACAATAAAAAGTTTATATAAAACGTCATCATGTTGACCAATCAGGTGTTAAATCAGCTGAGAAGCCGGCGTTTCCCAGCATGCTCTGGGTCCGCCTGGGTCGCCTGGCTCTTGCAGTCGGTGAAAAAGCAACTGCGCCGCCTGCGTCTCAGAACTGCGGCCGCCTTGCTCTCGTGAGATTCCGTTGCCCACGTGTGCATGACGTCAGAGCAAGTCGGGATCAAGTCGGACACAAATCTAACCGGCATGCAACGGGCGCCGATCGCCGGTGATCGATTGCGCAGACCTGGCTCATCTCGAACAGCCTAATGAGAACACATCATTTGGCTCTTCATATATGTCCATTTCTTTTTAGTGTTTGTGTTGGGGGGTAAAGTTGGAAATGACAAACAACGGATTTAGGTGCTAAAGAGCAATCCGAGCTAGCTAGGAGTCGAACCTAGAATCTTCTGATTCGTAGTCAGACGCGTTATCCATTGCGCCACTAGCCCTACATTCAGCATTGGGAAAAAAGCTACGTTTCCTCACCATTGTATGCAAATAGTTGTGATCTTTGTTGGCAAACGTAGAGAAGGCCAGTCAAATTTGTTGTTGTCCAAAATTTGGGGACTCTTGAAGGACTTTTAGGCTAAGCTGTCCAGTTTTTATCAATGTAAAGTAAAGCAGAAGAAGTAGTAATTCAAAGGAACAACAGAAAAGTAGCTCCTCACAGGTGCCGTGACCCAGATTCCTAACGGGGTTGCTGTAGCCGCCGCAACGCAAAGTACCAAGCACTATGAGATCACGGCCATTTGGTATTGAAATTGCCGCTTGTTGTGATAGCATAGTCGGAAATCTGAATCACAAATATGCTGCTATTTCTAGGTTTCCCTAATTGAAGAGTAACAACTGATAATTCCAGGGATAGTTTATCTAGTGCTGCTGATTCGAAAAAAACAAATACAAAGAAAGCTTGATGATAGATTTGCTTGAGTTAAATTGAAGGATTTAGGGCTGTTTTAGCACATGTTGAAAAGCTATTTACGCATCATTAGACTGTTCATACGTATAAATTTACTGTGATAGACAGTTTGTACCGGAGTAAACTTGGAAATGAGTATCAAGTAATTTAATAGCTAAAGAACAGAACAAACTATCCAGGAGTCATCCCTTACGTCTTGTGAAATGTAATCAGACACATTACCCATTGCCCCACAAGCCCTAGGTTCAGAGAGCATTGGGAGTATCTGGGTTCTCACACCATTCTATGCAAACAGTTGATCTTTGTTGCCAATTGTACAGCAATCCAGTCAAATCTTTGTTCTAATCCAAAACGTGGGGCCTCCTGCAGGACCTTTATCCTGATCTGTCCAGTTTCTATCATTGTAAAATGAAGCAGAGGATGGAACAATTTAGAGGCATAACAGAGATCAAGCTTCTCAAAGTTGCCGAGACCCGGATTCGAACCGGGTTGCTGCGGCCACAACGCAGAGTACTAACCACTATACGATCACGGCCACTTGGTAGCAGTGGGGCCTTGTTTTTGTGATAGCATAGTTGGAACTCTGAACTTCAACTCTACTGATATTTTCCCGCTTTCTCTAATTGTTGACTAACAAATGAAAATTTCATGGATGGTTTATCTAGCACTGCTGATTCTGTCCTTCAGGGACAAATTTGTTTTTTCAAGGAAAGATGATTAGCAAGCAAAAACAGGAAAACATCAGCTTGATTATTGCTGTAGTGACTGACACCAAGGGGCTTAGATAAATTTACACACATGTTGAAACAATGAGAACACATCATTTGGCTCTTCATATATGTCCATTTTCTTTTAGTGTTTGTGTTGGGGGTAAAGTTGGAAATGACAAACAACGGATTTAGGTGCTAAAGAGCAATCCGAGCTAGCTAGGAGTCGAACCTAGAATCTTCTGATTCGTAGTCAGACGCGTTATCCATTGCGCCACTAGCCCTACATTCAGCATTGGGAAAAAAGCTACGTTTCCTCACCATTGTATGCAAATAGTTGTGATCTTTGTTGGCAAACGTAGAGAAGGCCAGTCAAATGTTTGTTGTTGTCCAAATTTGGGGACTCTTGAAGGACTTTTAGGCTAAGCTGTCCAGTTTTATCAATGTAAAGTAAAGCAGAAGAAGTAGTAATTCAAAGGAACAACAGAAAAGTAGCTCCTCACAGGTGCCGTGACCCAGATTCCTAACGGGGTTGCTGTAGCCGCCGCAACGCAAAGTACCAAGCACTATGAGATCACGGCCATTTGGTATTGAAATTGCCGCGTTGTTGTGATAGCATAGTCGGAAATCTGAATCACAAATATGCTGCTATTTTCTAGGTTCCCTAATTGAAGAGTAACAACTGATAATTCCAGGGATAGTTTATCTAGTGCTGCTGATTCGAAAAAAACAAATACAGAGAAAGCTTGATGATAGCTTTGCTTGAGTTAAATTGAAGGATTTAGGGCTGTTTTAGCACATGTTGAAAAGCTATTTACGCATCATTAGACTGTTCATACGTATAAATTTACTGTGATAGACAGTTTGTACCGGAGTAAACTTGGAAATGAGTATCAAGTAATTTAATAGCTAAAGAACAGAACAAACTATCCAGGAGTCATCCCTTACGTCTTGTGAAATGTAATCAGACACATTACCCATTGCCCCACAAGCCCTAGGTTCAGAGAGCATTGGGAGTATCTGGGTTCTCACACCATTCTATGCAAACAGTTGATCTTTGTTGCCAATTGTACAGAATCCAGTCAAATCTTTGTTCTAATCCAAAACGTGGGGCCTCCTGCAGGACCTTTATCCTGATCTGTCCAGTTTCTATCATTGTAAAATGAAGCAGAGGATGGAACAATTTAGAGGCATAACAGAGATCAAGCTTCTCAAAGTTGCCGAGACCCGGATTCGAACCGGGGTTGCTGCGGCCACAACGCAGAGTACTAACCACTATACGATCACGGCCACTTGGTAGCAGTGGGGCCTTGTTTTTGTGATAGCATAGTTGGAACTCTGAACTTCAACTCTACTGATATTTTCCCGCTTTCTCTAATTGTTGACTAACAAATGAAAATTTCATGGATGGTTTATCTAGCACTGCTGATTCTGTCCTTCAGGGACAAATTAGTTTTTTCAAGGAAAGATGATTAGCAAGCAAAAACAGGAAAACATCAGCTTGATTATTGCTGTAGTTGACTGACACCAAGGGGCTTAGATAAATTTACACACATGTTGAAACAATGAGAACACATCATTTGGCTCTTCATATATGTCCATTTTCTTTGTAGTGTTTGTGTTGGGGGGTAAAGTTGGAAATGACAAACAACGGATTTAGGTGCTAAAGAGCAATCCGAGCTAGCTAGGAGTCGAACCTAGAATCTTCTGATTCGTAGTCAGACGCGTTATCCATTGCGCCACTAGCCCTACATTCAGCATTGGGAAAAAAGCTACGTTTCCTCACCATTGTATGCAAATAGTTGTGATCTTTGTTGGCAAACGTAGAGAAGGCCAGTCAAATGTTTGTTGTTGTCCAAAATTTGGGGACTCTTGAAGGACTTTTAGGCTAAGCTGTCCAGTTTTTATCAATGTAAAGTAAAGCAGAAGAAGTAGTAATTCAAAGGAACAACAGAAAAGTAGCTCCTCACAGGTGCCGTGACCCAGATTCCTAACGGGTTGCTGTAGCCGCCGCAACGCAAAGTACCAAGCACTATGAGATCACGGCCATTTGGTATTGAAATTGCCGCGTTGTTGTGATAGCATAGTCGGAAATCTGAATCACAAATATGCTGCTATTTCTAGGTTTCCCTAATTGAAGAGTAACAACTGATAATTCCAGGGATAGTTTATCTAGTGCTGCTGATTCGAAAAAAACAAATACAGAGAAAGCTTGATGATAGCTTTGCTTGAGTTAAATTGAAGGATTTAGGGCTGTTTTAGCACATGTTGAAAAGCTATTTACGCATCATTAGACTGTTCATACGTATAAATTTACTGTGATAGACAGTTTGTACCGGAGTAAACTTGGAAATGAGTATCAAGTAATTTAATAGCTAAAGAACAGAACAAACTATCCAGGAGTCATCCCTTACGTCTTGTGAAATGTAATCAGACACATTACCCATTGCCCCACAAGCCCTAGGTTCAGAGAGCATTGGGAGTATCTGGGTTCTCACACCATTCTATGCAAACAGTTGATCTTTGTTGCCAATTGTACAGAAATCCAGTCAAATCTTTGTTCTAATCCAAAACGTGGGGCCTCCTGCAGGACCTTTATCCTGATCTGTCCAGTTTCTATCATTGTAAAATGAAGCAGAGGATGGAACAATTTAGAGGCATAACAGAGATCAAGCTTCTCAAAGTTGCCGAGACCCGGATTCGAACCGGGTTGCTGCGGCCACAACGCAGAGTACTAACCACTATACGATCACGGCCACTTGTAGCAGTGGGGCCTTGTTTTTGTGATAGCATAGTTGGAACTCTGAACTTCAACTCTACTGATATTTTCCCGCTTTCTCTAATTGTTGACTAACAAATGAAAATTTCATGGATGGGTTTATCTAGCACTGCTGATTCTGTCCTTCAGGGACAAATTAGTTTTTTCAAGGAAAGATGATTAGCAAGCAAAAACAGGAAAACATCAGCTTGATTATTGCTGTAGTTGACTGACACCAAGGGGCTTAGATAAATTTACACACATGTTGAAACAATGAGAACACATCATTTGGCTCTTCATATATGTCCATTTTCTTTGTAGTGTTTTGTTGGGGGGTAAAGTTGGAAATGACAAACAACGGATTTAGGTGCTAAAGAGCAATCCGAGCTAGCTAGGAGTCGAACCTAGAATCTTCTGATTCGTAGTCAGACGCGTTATCCATTGCGCCACTAGCCCTACATTCAGCATTGGGAAAAAAGCTACGTTTCCTCACCATTGTATGCAAATAGTTGTGATCTTTGTTGGCAAACGTAGAGAAGGCCAGTCAAATGTTGTTGTTGTCCAAAATTTGGGGACTCTTGAAGGACTTTTAGGCTAAGCTGTCCAGTTTTTATCAATGTAAAGTAAAGCAGAAGAAGTAGTAATTCAAAGGAACAACAGAAAAGTAGCTCCTCACAGGTGCCGTGACCCAGATTCCTAACGGGGTTGCTGTAGCCGCCGCAACGCAAAGTACCAAGCACTATGAGATCACGGCCATTTGGTATTGAAATTGCCGCGTTGTTGTGATAGCATAGTCGGAAATCTGAATCACAAATATGCTGCTATTTTCTAGGTTTCCCTAATTGAAGAGTAACAACTGATAATTCCAGGGATAGTTTATCTAGTGCTGCTGATTCGAAAAAAACAAATACAGAGAAAGCTTGATGATAGCTTTGCTTGAGTTAAATTGAAGGATTTAGGGCTGTTTTAGCACATGTTGAAAAGCTATTTACGCATCATTAGACTGTTCATACGTATAAATTTACTGTGATAGACAGTTTGTACCGGAGTAAACTTGGAAATGAGTATCAAGTAATTTAATAGCTAAAGAACAGAACAAACTATCCAGGAGTCATCCCTTACGTCTTGTGAAATGTAATCAGACACATTACCCATTGCCCCACAAGCCCTAGGTTCAGAGAGCATTGGGAGTATCTGGGTTCTCACACCATTCTATGCAAACAGTTGATCTTTGTTGCCAATTGTACAGAAATCCAGTCAAATCTTTGTTCTAATCCAAAACGTGGGGCCTCCTGCAGGACCTTTATCCTGATCTGTCCAGTTTCTATCATTGTAAAATGAAGCAGAGGATGGAACAATTTAGAGGCATAACAGAGATCAAGCTTCTCAAAGTTGCCGAGACCCGGATTCGAACCGGGGTTGCTGCGGCCACAACGCAGAGTACTAACCACTATACGATCACGGCCACTTGGTAGCAGTGGGGCCTTGTTTTGTGATAGCATAGTTGGAACTCTGAACTTCAACTCTACTGATATTTTCCCGCTTTCTCTAATTGTTGACTAACAAATGAAAATTTCATGGATGGTTTATCTAGCACTGCTGATTCTGTCCTTCAGGGACAAATAGTTTTTTCAAGGAAAGATGATTAGCAAGCAAAACAGGAAAACATCAGCTTGATTATTGCTGTAGTTGACTGACACCAAGGGGCTTAGATAAATTTACACACATGTTGAAACAATGAGAACACATCATTTGGCTCTTCATATATGTCCATTTTCTTTGTAGTGTTTGTGTTGGGGGGTAAAGTTGGAAATGACAAACAACGGATTTAGGTGCTAAAGAGCAATCCGAGCTAGCTAGGAGTCGAACCTAGAATCTTCTGATTCGTAGTCAGACGCGTTATCCATTGCGCCACTAGCCCTACATTCAGCATTGGGAAAAAAGCTACGTTTCCTCACCATTGTATGCAAATAGTTGTGATCTTTGTTGGCAAACGTAGAGAAGGCCAGTCAAATGTTTGTTGTTGTCCAAAATTTGGGGACTCTTGAAGGACTTTTAGGCTAAGCTGTCCAGTTTTTATCAATGTAAAGTAAAGCAGAAGAAGTAGTAATTCAAAGGAACAACAGAAAAGTAGCTCCTCACAGGTGCCGTGACCCAGATTCCTAACGGGGTGCTGTAGCCGCCGCAACGCAAAGTACCAAGCACTATGAGATCACGGCCATTTGGTATTGAAATTGCCGCGTTGTTGTGATAGCATAGTCGGAAATCTGAATCACAAATATGCTGCTATTTTCTAGGTTTCCCTAATTGAAGAGTAACAACTGATAATTCCAGGGATAGTTTATCTAGTGCTGCTGATTCGAAAAAAACAAATACAGAGAAAGCTTGATGATAGCTTTGCTTGAGTTAAATTGAAGGATTTAGGGCTGTTTTAGCACATGTTGAAAAGCTATTTACGCATCATTAGACTGTTCATACGTATAAATTTACTGTGATAGACAGTTTGTACCGGAGTAAACTTGGAAATGAGTATCAAGTAATTTAATAGCTAAAGAACAGAACAAACTATCCAGGAGTCATCCCTTACGTCTTGTGAAATGTAATCAGACACATTACCCATTGCCCCACAAGCCCTAGGTTCAGAGAGCATTGGGAGTATCTGGGTTCTCACACCATTCTATGCAAACAGTTGATCTTTGTTGCCAATTGTACAGAATCCAGTCAAATCTTGTTCTAATCCAAAACGTGGGGCCTCCTGCAGGACCTTTATCCTGATCTGTCCAGTTTCTATCATTGTAAAATGAAGCAGAGGATGGAACAATTTAGAGGCATAACAGAGATCAAGCTTCTCAAAGTTGCCGAGACCCGGATTCGAACCGGGGTTGCTGCGGCCACAACGCAGAGTACTAACCACTATACGATCACGGCCACTTGGTAGCAGTGGGGCCTTGTTTTTGTGATAGCATAGTTGGAACTCTGAACTTCAACTCTACTGATATTTTCCCGCTTTCTCTAATTGTTGACTAACAAATGAAAATTTCATGGATGGTTTATCTAGCACTGCTGATTCTGTCCTTCAGGGACAAATTTGTTTTTTCAAGGAAAGATGATTAGCAAGCAAAAACAGGAAAACATCAGGATTATTGCTGTAGTTGACTGACACCAAGGGGCTTAGATAAATTTACACACATGTTGAAACAATGAGAACACATCATTTGGCTCTTCATATATGTCCATTTTCTTTGTAGTGTTTGTGTTGGGGGGTAAAGTTGGAAATGACAAACAACGGATTTAGGTGCTAAAGAGCAATCCGAGCTAGCTAGGAGTCGAACCTAGAATCTTCTGATTCGTAGTCAGACGCGTTATCCATTGCGCCACTAGCCCTACATTCAGCATTGGGAAAAAAGCTACGTTTCCTCACCATTGTATGCAAATAGTTGTGATCTTTGTTGGCAAACGTAGAGAAGGCCAGTCAAATGTTTGTTGTTGTCCAAAATTTGGGGACTCTTGAAGGACTTTAGGCTAAGCTGTCCAGTTTTTATCAATGTAAAGTAAAGCAGAAGAAGTAGTAATTCAAAGGAACAACAGAAAAGTAGCTCCTCACAGGTGCCGTGACCCAGATTCCTAACGGGGTTGCTGTAGCCGCCGCAACGCAAAGTACCAAGCACTATGAGATCACGGCCATTTGGTATTGAAATTGCCGCGTTGTTGTGATAGCATAGTCGGAAATCTGAATCACAATATGCTGCTATTTTCTAGGTTTCCCTAATTGAAGAGTAACAACTGATAATTCCAGGGATAGTTTATCTAGTGCTGCTGATTCGAAAAAAAAACAAATACAAAGAAAGCTTGATGATAGATTTGCTTGAGTTAAATTGAAGGATTTAGGGCTGTTTTAGCACATGTTGAAAAGCTATTTACGCATCATTAGACTGTTCATACGTATAATTTACTGTGATAGACAGTTTGTACCGGAGTAAACTTGGAAATGAGTATCAAGTAATTTAATAGCTAAAGAACAGAACAAACTATCCAGGAGTCATCCCTTACGTCTTGTGAAATGTAATCAGACACATTACCCATTGCCCCACAAGCCCTAGGTTCAGAGAGCATTGGGAGTATCTGGGTTCTCACACCATTCTATGCAAACAGTTGATCTTTGTTGCCAATTGTACAGCAATCCAGTCAAATCTTTGTTCTAATCCAAAACGTGGGGCCTCCTGCAGGACCTTTATCCTGATCTGTCCAGTTTCTATCATTGTAAAATGAAGCAGAGGATGGAACAATTTAGAGGCATAACAGAGATCAAGCTTCTCAAAGTTGCCGAGACCCGGATTCGAACCGGGGTTGCTGCGGCCACAACGCAGAGTACTAACCACTATACGATCACGGCCACTTGGTAGCAGTGGGGCCTTGTTTTTGTGATAGCATAGTTGGAACTCTGAACTTCAACTCTACTGATATTTTCCCGCTTTCTCTAATTGTTGACTAACAAATGAAAATTTCATGGATGGTTTATCTAGCACTGCTGATTCTGTCCTTCAGGGACAAATTTGTTTTTCAAGGAAAGATGGTTAGCAAGCAAAAACAGGAAACATCAGCTTGATTATTGCTGTAGTTGACTGACACCAAGGGGCTTAGATAAATTTACACACATGTTGAAACAATGAGAACACATCATTTGGCTCTTCATATATGTCCATTTTCTTTGTAGTGTTTGTGTTGGGGGGTAAAGTTGGAAATGACAAACAACGGATTTAGGTGCTAAAGAGCAATCCGAGCTAGCTAGGAGTCGAACCTAGAATCTTCTGATTCGTAGTCAGACGCGTTATCCATTGCGCCACTAGCCCTACATTCAGCATTGGGAAAAAAGCTACGTTTCCTCACCATTGTATGCAAATAGTTGTGATCTTTGTTGGCAAACGTAGAGAAGGCCAGTCAAATGTTTGTTGTTGTCCAAAATTTGGGGACTCTTGAAGGACTTTTAGGCTAAGCTGTCCAGTTTTATCAATGTAAAGTAAAGCAGAAGAAGTAGTAATTCAAAGGAACAACAGAAAAGTAGCTCCTCACAGGTGCCGTGACCCAGATTCCTAACGGGGTTGCTGTAGCCGCCGCAACGCAAAGTACCAAGCACTATGAGATCACGGCCATTTGGTATTGAAATTGCCGCGTTGTTGTGATAGCATAGTCGGAAATCTGAATCACAAATATGCTGCTATTTTCTAGGTTTCCCTAATTGAAGAGTAACAACTGATAATTCCAGGGATAGTTTATCTAGTGCTGCTGATTCGAAAAAAACAAATACAGAGAAAGCTTGATGATAGCTTTGCTTGAGTTAAATTGAAGGATTTAGGGCTGTTTTAGCACATGTTGAAAAGCTATTTACGCATCATTAGACTGTTCATACGTATAAATTTACTGTGATAGACAGTTTGTACCGGAGTAAACTTGGAAATGAGTATCAAGTAATTTAATAGCTAAAGAACAGAACAAACTATCCAGGAGTCATCCCTTACGTCTTGTGAAATGTAATCAGACACATTACCCATTGCCCCACAAGCCCTAGGTTCAGAGAGCATTGGGAGTATCTGGGTTCTCACACCATTCTATGCAAACAGTTGATCTTTGTTGCCAATTGTACAGCAATCCAGTCAAATCTTTGTTCTAATCCAAAACGTGGGGCCTCCTGCAGGACCTTTATCCTGATCTGTCCAGTTTCTATCATTGTAAAATGAAGCAGAGGATGGAACAATTTAGAGGCATAACAGAGATCAAGCTTCTCAAAGTTGCCGAGACCCGGATTCGAACCGGGGTTGCTGCGGCCACAACGCAGAGTACTAACCACTATACGATCACGGCCACTTGGTAGCAGTGGGGCCTTGTTTTTGTGATAGCATAGTTGGAACTCTGAACTTCAACTCTACTGATATTTTCCCGCTTTCTCTAATTGTTGACTAACAAATGAAAATTTCATGGATGGTTTATCTAGCACTGCTGATTCTGTCCTTCAGGGACAAATTAGTTTTTTCAAGGAAAGATGATTAGCAAGCAAAAACAGGAAAACATCAGCTTGATTATTGCTGTAGTTGACTGACACCAAGGGGCTTAGATAAATTTACACACATGTTGAAACAATGAGAACACATCATTTGGCTCTTCATATATGTCCATTTTCTTTGTAGTGTTGTGTTGGGGGGGTAAAGTTGGAAATGACAAACAACGGATTTAGGTGCTAAAGAGCAATCCGAGCTAGCTAGGAGTCGAACCTAGAATCTTCTGATTCGTAGTCAGACGCGTTATCCATTGCGCCACTAGCCCTACATTCAGCATTGGGAAAAAAGCTACGTTTCCTCACCATTGTATGCAAATAGTTGTGATCTTTGTTGGCAAACGTAGAGAAGGCCAGTCAAATGTTTGTTGTTGTCCAAAATTTGGGGACTCTTGAAGGACTTTTAGGCTAAGCTGTCCAGTTTTATCAATGTAAAGTAAAGCAGAAGAAGTAGTAATTCAAAGGAACAACAGAAAAGTAGCTCCTCACAGGTGCCGTGACCCAGATTCCTAACGGGGTTGCTGTAGCCGCCGCAACGCAAAGTACCAAGCACTATGAGATCACGGCCATTTGGTATTGAAATTGCCGCGTTGTTGTGATAGCATAGTCGGAAATCTGAATCACAAATATGCTGCTATTTTCTAGGTTTCCTAATTGAAGAGTAACAACTGATAATTCCAGGGATAGTTTATCTAGTGCTGCTGATTCGAAAAAAACAAATACAGAGAAAGCTTGATGATAGCTTTGCTTGAGTTAAATTGAAGGATTTAGGGCTGTTTTAGCACATGTTGAAAAGCTATTTACGCATCATTAGACTGTTCATACGTATAAATTTACTGTGATAGACAGTTTGTACCGGAGTAAACTTGGAAATGAGTATCAAGTAATTTAATAGCTAAAGAACAGAACAAACTATCCAGGAGTCATCCCTTACGTCTTGTGAAATGTAATCAGACACATTACCCATTGCCCCACAAGCCCTAGGTTCAGAGAGCATTGGGAGTATCTGGGTTCTCACACCATTCTATGCAAACAGTTGATCTTTGTTGCCATTGTACAGCAATCCAGTCAAATCTTTGTTCTAATCCAAAACGTGGGGCCTCCTGCAGGACCTTTATCCTGATCTGTCCAGTTTCTATCATTGTAAAATGAAGCAGAGGATGGAACAATTTAGAGGCATAACAGAGATCAAGCTTCTCAAAGTTGCCGAGACCGGATTCGAACCGGGGTTGCTGCGGCCACAACGCAGAGTACTAACCACTATACGATCACGGCCACTGGTAGCAGTGGGGCCTTGTTTTTGTGATAGCATAGTTGGAACTCTGAACTTCAACTCTACTGATATTTCCCGCTTTCTCTAATTGTTGACTAACAAATGAAAATTTCATGGATGGTTTATCTAGCACTGCTGATTCTGTCCTTCAGGGACAAATTTGTTTTTTCAAGGAAAGATGATTAGCAAGCAAAAACAGGAAAACATCAGCTTGATTATTGCTGTAGTTGACTGACACCAAGGGGCTTAGATAAATTTACACACATGTTGAAACAATGAGAACACATCATTTGGCTCTTCATATATGTCCATTTTCTTTGTAGTGTTTGTGTTGGGGGTAAAGTTGGAAATGACAAACAACGGATTTAGGTGCTAAAGAGCAATCCGAGCTAGCTAGGAGTCGAACCTAGAATCTTCTGATTCGTAGTCAGACGCGTTATCCATTGCGCCACTAGCCCTACATTCAGCATTGGGAAAAAAGCTACGTTTTCACCATTGTATGCAAATAGTTGTGATCTTTGTTGGCAAACGTAGAGAAGGCCAGTCAAATGTTTGTTGTTGTCCAAAATTTGGGGACTCTTGAAGGACTTTTAGGCTAAGCTGTCCAGTTTTTATCAATGTAAAGTAAGCAGCAGAAGAAGTAGTAATTCAAAGGAACAACAGAAAAGTAGCTCCTCACAGGTGCCGTGACCCAGATCCTAACGGGGTTGCTGTAGCCGCCGCAACGCAAAGTACCAAGCACTATGAGATCACGGCCATTTGGTATTGAAATTGCCGCGTTGTTGTGATAGCATAGTCGGAAATCTGAATCACAAATATGCTGCTATTTCTAGGTTTCCCTAATTGAAGAGTAACAACTGATAATTCCAGGGATAGTTTATCTAGTGCTGCTGATTCGAAAAAAACAAATACAGAGAAAGCTTGATGATAGCTTTGCTTGAGTTAAATTGAAGGATTTAGGGCTGTTTTAGCACATGTTGAAAAGCTATTTACGCATCATTAGACTGTTCATACGTATAAATTTACTGTGATAGACAGTTTGTACCGGAGTAAACTTGGAATGAGTATCAAGTAATTTAATAGCTAAAGAACAGAACAAACTATCCAGGAGTCATCCCTTACGTCTTGTGAAATGTAATCAGACACATTACCCATTGCCCCACAAGCCCTAGGTTCAGAGAGCATTGGGAGTATCTGGGTTCTCACACCATTCTATGCAAACAGTTGATCTTTGTTGCCAATTGTACAGAAATCCAGTCAAATCTTTGTTCTAATCCAAAACGTGGGGCCTCCTGCAGGACCTTTATCCTGATCTGTCCAGTTTCTATCATTGTAAAATGAAGCAGAGGATGGAACAATTTAGAGGCATAACAGAGATCAAGCTTCTCAAAGTTGCCGAGACCCGGATTCGAACCGGGGTTGCTGCGGCCACAACGCAGAGTACTAACCACTATACGATCACGGCCACTTGGTAGCAGTGGGGCCTTGTTTTGTGATAGCATAGTTGGAACTCTGAACTTCAACTCTACTGATATTTTCCCGCTTTCTCTAATTGTTGACTAACAAATGAAAATTCATGGATGGTTTATCTAGCACTGCTGATTCTGTCCTTCAGGGACAAATTAGTTTTTCAAGGAAAGATGATTAGCAAGCAAAAACAGGAAAACATCAGCTTGATTATTGCTGTAGTTGACTGACACCAAGGGCTTAGATAAATTACACACATGTTGAAACAATGAGAACACATCATTTGGCTCTTCATATATGTCCATTTTTTTGTAGTGTTTGTGTTGGGGGGTAAAGTTGGAAATGACAAACAACGGATTTAGGTGCTAAAGAGCAATCGAGCTAGCTAGGAGTCGAACCTAGAATCTTCTGATTCGTAGTCAGACGCGTTATCCATTGCGCCACTAGCCCTACATTCAGCATTGGGAAAAAAGCAAGTACGTTTCCTCACCATTGTATGCAAATAGTTGTGATCTTTGTTGGCAAACGTAGAGAAGGCCAGTCAAATGTTGTGTTGTCCAAAATTTGGGGACTCTTGAAGGACTTTTAGGCTAAGCTGTCCAGTTTTTATCAATGTAAAGTAAAGCAGAAGAAGTAGTAATTCAAAGGAACAACAGAAAAGTAGCTCCTCACAGGTGCCGTGACCCAGATTCCTAACGGGGTTGCTGTAGCCGCCGCAACGCAAAGTACCAAGCACTATGAGATCACGGCCATTTGGTATTGAAATTGCCGCGTTGTTGTGATAGCATAGTCGGAAATCTGAATCACAAATATGCTGCTATTTTCTAGGTTTCCCTAATTGAAGAGTAACAACTGATAATTCCAGGGATAGTTTATCTAGTGCTGCTGATTCGAAAAAAACAAATACAGAGAAAGCTTGATGATAGCTTTGCTTGAGTTAAATTGAAGGATTTAGGGCTGTTTTAGCACATGTTGAAAAGCTATTTACGCATCATTAGACTGTTCATACGTATAAATTTACTGTGATAGACAGTTTGTACCGGAGTAAACTTGGAAATGAGTATCAAGTAATTTATAGCTAAAGAACAGAACAAACTATCCAGGAGTCATCCCTTACGTCTTGTGAAATGTAATCAGACACATTACCCATTGCCCCACAAGCCCTAGGTTCAGAGAGCATTGGGAGTGTCTGGGTTCTCACACCATTCTATGCAAACAGTTGATCTTTGTTGCCAATTGTACAGAAATCCAGTCAAATCTTTGTTCTAATCCAAACGTGGGGCCTCCTGCAGGACCTTTATCCTGATCTGTCCAGTTTCTATCATTGTAAAATGAAGCAGAGGATGGAACAATTTAGAGGCATAACAGAGATCAAGCTTCTCAAAGTTGCCGAGACCCGGATTCGAACCGGGGTTGCTGCGGCCACAACGCAGAGTACTAACCACTATACGATCACGGCCACTTGGTAGCAGTGGGGCCTTGTTTTGTGATAGCATAGTTGGAACTCTGAACTTCAACTCTACTGATATTTTCCCGCTTTCTCTAATTGTTGACTAACAAATGAAAATTTCATGGATGGTTTATCTAGCACTGCTGATTCTGTCCTTCAGGGACAAATTAGTTTTTTCAAGGAAAGATGATTAGCAAGCAAAAACAGGAAAACATCAGCTTGATTATTGCTGTAGTTGACTGACACCAAGGGGCTTAGATAAATTTACACACATGTTGAAACAATGAGAACACATCATTTGGCTCTTCATATATGTCCATTTTCTTTGTAGTGTGTGTTGGGGGGTAAAGTTGGAAATGACAAACAACGGATTTAGGTGCTAAAGAGCAATCCGAGCTAGCTAGGAGTCGAACCTAGAATCTTCTGATTCGTAGTCAGACGCGTTATCCATTGCGCCACTAGCCCTACATTCAGCATTGGGAAAAAAGCTACGTTTCCTCACCATTGTATGCAAATAGTTGTGATCTTTGTTGGCAAACGTAGAGAAGGCCAGTCAAATGTTTGTTGTTGTCCAAAATTTGGGGACTCTTGAAGGACTTTTAGGCTAAGCTGTCCAGTTTTTATCAATGTAAAGTAAAGCAGAAGAAGTAGTAATTCAAAGGAACAACAGAAAAGTAGCTCCTCACAGGTGCCGTGACCCAGATTCCTAACGGGGTTGCTGTAGCCGCCGCAACGCAAAGTACCAAGCACTATGAGATCACGGCCATTTGGTATTGAAATTGCCGCGTTGTTGTGATAGCATAGTCGGAAATCTGAATCACAAATATGCTGCTATTTTCTAGGTTTCCCTAATTGAAGAGTAACAACTGATAATTCCAGGGATAGTTTATCTAGTGCTGCTGATTCGAAAAAAAAATACAGAGAAAGCTTGATGATAGCTTTGCTTGAGTAAATTGAAGGATTTAGGGCTGTTTTAGCACATGTTGAAAATATTTACGCATCATTAGACTGTTCATACGTATAAATTTACTGTGATAGACAGTTTGTACCGGAGTAAACTTGGAAATGAGTATCAAGTAATTTAATAGCTAAAGAACAGAACAAACTATCCAGGAGTCATCCCTTACGTCTTGTGAAATGTAATCAGACACATTACCCATTGCCCCACAAGCCCTAGGTTCAGAGAGCATTGGGAGTAGTCTGGGTTCTCACACCATTCTATGCAAACAGTTGATCTTTGTTGCCAATTGTACAGAAATCCAGTCAAATCTTTGTTCTAATCCAAAACGTGGGGCCTCCTGCAGGACCTTTATCCTGATCTGTCCAGTTTCTATCATTGTAAAAGAAGCAGAGGATGGAACAATTTAGAGGCATAACAGAGATCAAGCTTCTCAAAGTTGCCGAGCCGGATTCGAACCGGGGTTGCTGCGGCCACAACGCAGAGTACTAACCACTATACGATCACGGCCACTTGGTAGCAGTGGGGCCTTGTTTTTGTGATAGCATAGTTGGAACTCTGAACTTCAACTCTACTGATATTTTCCCGCTTTCTCTAATTGTTGACTAACAAATGAAAATTTCATGGATGGTTATCTAGCACTGCTGATTCTGTCCTTCAGGGACAAATTAGTTTTTTCAAGGAAAGATGATTAGCAAGCAAAAACAGGAAAACATCAGCTTGATTATTGCTGTAGTTGACTGACACCAAGGGGCTTAGATAAATTTACACACATGTTGAAACAATGAGAACACATCATTTGCTCTTCATATATGTCCATTTTCTTTGTAGTGTTTGTGTTGGGGGGTAAAGTTGGAAATGACAAACAACGGATTTAGGTGCTAAAGAGCAATCCGAGCTAGCTAGAGAACCTAGAATCTTCTGATTCGTAGTCAGACGCGTATCCATTGCGCCACTAGCCCTACATCAGCATTGGGAAAAAAGCTACGTTTCCTCACCATTGTATGCAAATAGTTGTGATCTTTGTTGGCAAACGTAGAGAAGGCCAGTCAAATGTTTGTTGTTGTCCAAAATTTGGGGACTCTGAAGGACTTTTAGGCTAAGCTGTCCAGTTTTTATCAATGTAAAGTAAAGCAGAAGAAGTAGTAATTCAAAGGAACAACAGAAAAGTAGCTCCTCACAGGTGCCGTGACCCAGATTCCTACGGGGTTGCTGTAGCCGCCGCAACGCAAAGTACCAAGCACTATGAGATCACGGCCATTTGGTATTGAAATTGCCGCGTTGTTGTGATAGCATAGTCGGAAATCTGAATCACAAATATGCTGCTATTTTCTAGGTTTCCCTAATTGAAGAGTAACAACTGATAATTCCAGGGATAGTTTATCTAGTGCTGCTGATTCGAAAAAACAAATACAAAGAAAGCTGATGATAGCTTTGCTTGAGTTAAATTGAAGGATTTAGGGCTGTTTTAGCACATGTTGAAAAGCTATTTACGCATCATTAGACTGTTCATACGTATAAATTTACTGTGATAGACAGTTTGTACCGGAGTAAACTTGGAAATGAGTATCAAGTAATTAATAGCTAAAGAACAGAACAAACTATCCAGGAGTCATCCCTTACGTCTTGTGAAATGTAATCAGACACATTACCCATTGCCCCACAAGCCCTAGGTTCAGAGAGCATTGGAGTATCTGGGTTCTCACACCATTCTATGCAAACAGTTGATCTTGTTGCCAATTGTACAGAAATCCAGTCAAATCTTTGTTCTAATCCAAAACGTGGGGCCTCCTGCAGGACCTTTATCCTGATCTGTCCAGTTTCTATCATTGTAAAATGAAGCAGAGGATGGAACATTTAGAGGCATAACAGAGATCAAGCTTCTCAAAGTTGCCGAGACCCGGATTCGAACCGGGGTTGCTGCGGCCACAACGCAGAGTACTAACCACTATACGATCACGGCCACTTGTAGCAGTGGGGCCTTGTTTTTGTGATAGCATAGTTGGAACTGAACTTCAACTCTACTGATATTTTCCCGCTTTCTCTAATTGTTGACTAACAAATGAAAATTTCATGGATGGTTTATCTAGCACTGCTGATTCTGTCCTTCAGGGACAAATTTGTTTTTTCAAGGAAAGATGATTAGCAAGCAAAAACAGGAAACATCAGCTTGATTATTGCTGTAGTTGACTGACACCAAGGGGCTTAGATAAATTTACACACATGTTGAAACAATGAGAACACATCATTTGGCTCTTCATATATGTCCATTTTCTTTGTAGTGTTTGTGTTGGGGGGTAAAGTTGGAAATGACAAACAACGGATTTAGGTGCTAAAGAGCAATCCAAGCTAGCTAGGAGTCGAACCTAGAATCTTCTGATTCGTAGTCAGACGCGTTATCCATTGCGCCACTAGCCCTACATTCAGCATTGGGAAAAAAGCTACGTTTCCTCACCATTGTATGCAAATAGTTGTGATCTTTGTTGGCAAACGTAGAGAAGGCCAGTCAAATGTTTGTGTTGTCCAAAATTTGGGGACTCTTGAAGGACTTTTAGGCTAAGCTGTCCAGTTTTATCAATGTAAAGTAAAGCAGAAGAAGTAGTAATTCAAAGGAACAACAGAAAAGTAGCTCCTCACAGGTGCCGTGACCCAGATTCCTAACGGGGTTGCTGTAGCCGCCGCAACGCAAAGTACCAAGCACTATGAGATCACGGCCATTTGGTATTGAAATTGCCGCGTTGTTGTGATAGCATAGTCGGAATCTGAATCACAAATATGCTGCTATTTTCTAGGTTTCCCTAATTGAAGAGTAACAACTGATAATTCCAGGGATAGTTTATCTAGTGCTGCTGATTCGAAAAAAACAATACAGAGAAAGCTTGATGATAGCTTGCTTGAGTTAAATTGAAGGATTTAGGGCTGTTTAGCACATGTTGAAAAGCTATTTACGCATCATTAGACTGTTCATACGTATAAATTTACTGTGATAGACAGTTTGTACCGGAGTAAACTTGGAAATGAGTATCAAGTAATTTAATAGCTAAAGAACAGAACAAACTATCCAGGAGTCATCCCTTACGTCTTGTGAAATGTAATCAGACACATTACCCATTGCCCCACAAGCCCTAGGTTCAGAGAGCATTGGGAGTGTCTGGGTTCTCACACCATTCTATGCAAACAGTTGATCTTTGTTGCCAATTGTACAGAAATCCAGTCAAATCTTTGTTCTAATCCAAAACGTGGGGCCTCCTGCAGGACCTTTATCCTGATCTGTCCAGTTTCTATCATTGTAAAATGAAGCAGAGGATGGAACAATTTAGAGGCATAACAGAGATCAAGCTTCTCAAAGTTGCCGAGACCCGGATTCGAACCGTGGTTGCTGCGGCCACAACGCAGAGTACTAACCACTATACGATCACGGCCACTTGGTAGCAGTGGGGCCTTGTTTGTGATAGCATAGTTGGAACTCTGAACTTCAACTCTACTGATATTTTCCCGCTTTCTCTAATTGTTGACTAACAAATGAAAATTTCATGGATGGTTTATCTAGCACTGCTGATTCTGTCCTTCAGGGACAAATTAGTTTTTCAAGGAAAGATGATTAGCAAGCAAAAACAGGAAAACATCAGCTTGATTATTGCTGTAGTTGACTGACACCAAGGGGCTTAGATAAATTTACACACATGTTGAAACAATGAGAACACATCATTTGGCTCTTCATATATGTCCATTTTCTTTGTAGTGTTTGTGTTGGGGGGTAAAGTTGGAAATGACAAACAACGGATTTAGGTGCTAAAGAGCAATCCGAGCTAGCTAGGAGTCGAACCTAGAATCTTCTGATTCGTAGTCAGACGCGTTATCCATTGCGCCACTAGCCCTACATTCAGCATTGGGAAAAAAGCTACGTTCCTCACCATTGTATGCAAATAGTTGTGATCTTTGTTGGCAAACGTAGAGAAGGCCAGTCAAATGTTTGTTGTTGTCCAAAATTTGGGGACTCTTGAAGGACTTTTAGGCTAAGCTGTCCAGTTTTTATCAATGTAAAGTAAAGCAGAAGAAGTAGTAATTCAAAGGAACAACAGAAAAGTAGCTCCTCACAGGTGCCGTGACCCAGATTCCTAACGGGGTGCTGTAGCCGCCGCAACGCAAAGTACCAAGCACTATGAGATCACGGCCATTTGGTATTGAAATTGCCGCGTTGTTGTGATAGCATAGTCGGAAATCTGAATCACAAATATGCTGCTATTTCTAGGTTCCCTAATTGAAGAGTAACAACTGATAATTCCAGGGATAGTTTATCTAGTGCTGCTGATTCGAAAAAAAAAATACAGAGAAAGCTTGATGATAGCTTGCTTGAGTTAAATTGAAGGATTTAGGGCTGTTTTAGCACATGTTGAAAAGCTATTTACGCATCATTAGACTGTTCATACGTATAAATTTACTGTGATAGACAGTTTGTACCGGAGTAAACTTGGAAATGAGTATCAAGTAATTTAATAGCTAAAGAACAGAACAAACTATCCAGGAGTCATCCCTTACGTCTTGTGAAATGTAATCAGACACATTACCCATTGCCCCACAAGCCCTAGGTTCAGAGAGCATTGGGAGTATCTGGGTTCTCACACCATTCTATGCAAACAGTTGATCTTTGTTGCCAATTGTACAGAAATCCAGTCAAATCTTTGTTCTAATCCAAAACGTGGGGCCTCCTGCAGGACCTTTATCCTGATCTGTCCAGTTTCTATCATTGTAAAATGAAGCAGAGGATGGAACAATTTAGAGGCATAACAGAGATCAAGCTTCTCAAAGTTGCCGAGACCCGGATTCGAACCGTGGTTGCTGCGGCCACAACGCAGAGTACTAACCACTATACGATCACGGCCACTTGGTAGCAGTGGGGCCTTGTTTTGTGATAGCATAGTTGGAACTCTGAACTTCAACTCTACTGATATTTTCCCGCTTTCTCTAATTGTTGACTAACAAATGAAATTTCATGGATGGTTTATCTAGCACTGCTGATTCTGTCCTTCAGGGACAAATTAGTTTTTCAAGGAAAGATGATTAGCAAGCAAAACAGGAAAACATCAGCTTGATTATTGCTGTAGTTGACTGACACCAAGGGGCTTAGATAAATTTACACACATGTTGAAACAATGAGAACACATCATTTGGCTCTCATATATGTCCATTTTCTTTGTAGTGTTTGTGTTGGGGGGTAAAGTTGGAAATGACAAACAACGGATTTAGGTGCTAAAGAGCAATCCGAGCTAGCTAGGAGTCGAACCTAGAATCTTCTGATTCGTAGTCAGACGCGTTATCCATTGCGCCACTAGCCCTACATTCATCTTTGGGGAAAAAAGCTACGTTTCCTCACCATTGTATGCAAATAGTTGTGATCTTTGTGGCAAACGTAGAGAAGGCCAGTCAAATGTTTGTTGTTGTCCAAAATTTGGGGACTCTTGAAGGACTTTTAGGCTAAGCTGTCCAGTTTTATCAATGTAAAGTAAAGCAGAAGAAGTAGTAATTCAAAGGAACAACAGAAAAGTAGCTCCTCACAGGTGCCGTGACCAGATTCCTAACGGGGTTGCTGTAGCCGCCGCAACGCAAAGTACCAAGCACTATGAGATCACGGCCATTGGTATTGAAATTGCCGCGTTGTTGTGATAGCATAGTCGGAATCTGAATCACAATATGCTGCTATTTCTAGGTTTCCTAATTGAAGAGTAACAACTGATAATTCCAGGGATAGTTTATCTAGTGCTGCTGATTCGAAAAAAACAAATACAAAGAAAGCTTGATGATAGATTTGCTTGAGTTAAATTGAAGGATTTAGGGCTGTTTTAGCACATGTTGAAAAGCTATTTACGCATCATTAGACTGTTCATACGTATAAATTTACTGTGATAGACAGTTTGTACCGGGAGTAAACTTGAAATGAGTATCAAGTAATTTAATAGCTAAAGACAGAACAAACTATCCAGGAGTCATCCCTTACGTCTTGTGAAATTAATCAGACACATTACCCATTGCCACAAAGCCCTAGGTTCAGAGAGCATTGGGAGTATCTGGGTTCTCACACCATTCTATGCAAACAGTTGATCTTTGTTGCCAATGTACAGAAATCCAGTCAAATCTTTGTTCTAATCCAAAACGTGGGGCCTCTGCAGGACCTTTATCCTGATCTGTCCAGTTTCTATCATGTAAAATGAAGCAGAGGATGGAACAATTTAGAGGCATAACAGAGATCAAGCTTCTCAAAGTTGCCGAGACCCGGATTCGAACCGGGTTGCTGCGGCACAACGCAGAGTACTAACCACTATACGATCACGGCCACTTGTAGCAGTGGCCTTGTTGTTGTGATAGCATAGTTGGAACTCTGAACTTCAACTCTACTGATATTTTCCCGCTTTCTCTAATTGTTGACTAACAAATGAAAATTTCATGGATGGTTTATCTAGCACTGCTGATTCTGTCCTTCAGGGACAAATTAGTTTTTTCAAGGAAAGATGATTAGCAAGCAAAACAGGAAAACATCAGCTTGATTATTGCTGTAGTTGACTGACACCAAGGGGCTTAGATAAATTTACACACATGTTGAAACAATGAGAACACATCATTTGGCTCTTCATATAGGTCCATTTTCTTTGTAGTGTTTGTGTTGGGGTGTAAAGTTGGAAATGACAAACAACGGATTTAGGTGCTAAAGAGCATCAAGCTAGTAGGAGTCGAACCTAGAATCTTCTGATTCGTAGTCCGCGTATCCATTGCGCCACTAGCCCTACATTCAGCATTGGGAAAAAAGCTACGTTTCCTCACCATTGTATGCAATAGTTTGTGATCTTTGTTGGCAAAAGTAGAGAAGGCCAGTCAAATGTTTGTTGTTGTCCAAAATTTGGGGACTCTTGAAGGACTTTTAGGCTAAGCTGTCCATTTTTATCAATGTAAAGTAAAGCAGAAGAAGTAGTAATTCAAAGGAACAACAGAAAGTAGCTCCTCACAGGTGCCGTGACCCAGATTCCTAACGGGGTTGCGTAGCCGCCGCAACGCAAAGTACCAAGCACTATGAGATCACGGCCATT
>NW_022604172.1:0-40215 GCF_008692095.1 Etheostoma spectabile | reverse complement strand
TTAGAGGCATAACAGAGATCAGCTTCTCAAAGTTGCCGAGACCCGGATTCGAACCGGGGTTGCTGCGGCCACAACGCGAGTACTAACCACTATACGATCACGGCCACTTGGTAGCAGTGGGGGGCCTTGTTTTTGTGATAGCTAGTTGGAACTCTGACTTCAACTCTACTGATATTTTCCCGCTTTCTCTAATTGTTGACTAACAAATGAAATTTCATGGATGGTTTATCTAGCACTGCTGATTCTGTCCTTCAGGACAAATTTGTTTTTTCAAGGAAGATGATTAGCAAGCAAAACAGGAAAACATCAGCTTGATTATTGCTGTAGTTGACTGACACCAAGGGCTTAGATAAATTTACACACATGTTTGAAACAATGAGAACACATCATTTGGCTCTTCATATATGTCCATTTCTTTGTAGTGTTTGTGTTGGGGGTAAAGTTGGAAATGACAAACAACGGATTTAGGTGCTAAAGAGCATCCGAGCTAGCTAGGAGTCGAACCTAGAATCTTCTGATTCGTAGTCAGACGCGTTATCCATTGCGCCACTAGCCCTACATTCAGCATTGGGAAAAAAGCTACGTTTTCTCACCATTGTATGCAAATAGTTGTGATCTTTGTTGGCAAACGTAGAGAAGGCCAGTCAAATGTTTGTTGTTGTCCAAAATTTGGGGACTCTTGAAGGACTTTTAGGCTAAGCTGTCCAGTTTTTATCAATGTAAAGTAAGCAGAAGAAGTAGTAATTCAAGGAACAACAGAAAAGTAGCTCCTCACAGGTGCCGTGACCCAGATTCCTAACGGGGTTGCTGTAGCCGCCGCAACGCAAAGTACCAAGCACTATGAGATCACGGCCATTTGGTATTGAAATTGCCGCGTTGTTGTGATAGCATAGTCGGAAATCTGAATCACAAATATGCTGCTATTTTCTAGGTTTCCCTAATTGAAGAGTAACAACTGATAATTCCAGGGATATTTTATCTAGTGCTGCTGATTCGAAAAAAACAAATACAGAGAAAGCTTGATGATAGCTTTGCTTGAGTTAAATTGAAGGATTTAGGGCTGTTTTAGCACATGTTGAAAAGCTATTTACGCATCATTAGACTGTTCATACGTATAAATTTACTGTGATAGACAGTTTGTACCGGAGTAAACTTGGAAATGAGTATCAAGTAATGTAATAGCTAAAGAACAGAACAACTATCCAGGAGTCATCCCTACGTCTTGTGAAATGTAATCAGACACATTACCCATTGCCCCACAAGCCCTAGGTTCAGAGAGCATTGGGAGTATCTGGGTCTCACACACCATTCTATGCAAACAGTTGATCTTTGTTGCCAATTGTACAGAAATCCAGTCAAATCTTTGTTCTAATCCAAAACGTGGGGCCTCCTGCAGGACCTTTATCCTGATCTGTCCAGTTCTATCATTGTAAAATGAAGCAGAGGATGGAACAATTTAGAGGCATAACAGAGATCAAGCTTCTCAAAGTTGCCGAGACCCGGATTCGAACCGGGGTTGCTGCGGCCACAACGCAGAGTACTAACCACTATACGATCACGGCCACTTGGTAGCAGTGGGGCCTTGTTTTTGTGATAGCATAGTTGGAACTCTGAACTTCAACTCTACTGATATTTTCCCGCTTTCTCTAATTGTTGACTAACAAAAGAAAATTTCATGGATGGTTTATCTAGCACTGCTGATTCTGTCCTTCAGGGACAAATTTGTTTTTTCAAGGAAAGATTAGCAAGCAAAAACAGGAAACATCAGCTTGATTATTGCTGTAGTTGACTGACACCAAGGGGCTTAGATAAATTTACACACATGTTGAAACAATGAGAACACATCATTGTGGCTCTTCATATATGTCCATTTTCTTTGTATGTTTTGTGTTGGGGGTAAAGTTGGAAATGACAAACAACGGATTTAGGTGCTAAGAGCAATCCGAGCTAGCTAGGAGTCGAACCTAGAATCTTCTGATTCGTAGTCAGACGCGTTATCCATTGCGCCACTAGCCCTACATTCAGCATTGGGAAAAAAGCTACGTTTCTCACCATTGTATGCAAATAGTTGTGATCTTTGTTGGCAAACGTAGAGAAGGCCAGTCAAATGTTTGTTGTTGTCCAAAATTTGGGGACTCTGAAGGACTTTTAGGCTAAGCTGTCCAGTTTTTATCAATGTAAAGTAAAGCAGAAGAAGTAGTAATTCAAAGGAACCACAGAAAAGTAGCTCCTCACAGGTGCCGTGACCCAGATTCTAACGGGGTTGCTGTAGCCGCCGCAACGCAAAGTACCAAGCACTATGAGATCACGGCCATTTGGTATTGAAATTGCCGCGTTGTTGTGATAGCATAGTCGGAAATCTGAATCACAAATATGCTGCTATTTTCTAGGTTTCCCTAATTGAAGAGTAACAATGATAATTCCAGGGATAGTTTTCTAGTGCTGCTGATTCGAAAAAAACAAATAAAAGAAAGCTTGATGATAGCTTTGCTTGAGTTAAATTGAAGGATTTAGGGCTGTTTTAGCACATGTTGAAAAGCTATTTACGCATCATTAGACTGTTCATACGTATAAATTTACTGTGATAGACAGTTTGTACCGGAGTAAACTTGGAAATGAGTATCAAGTAATTTAATAGCTAAAGAACAGAACAAACTATCCAGGAGTCATCCCTTACGTCTTGTGAAATGTAATCAGACACATTACCCATTGCCCCACAAGCCCTAGGTTCAGAGAGCATTGGGAGTATCTGGGTTCTCACACCATTCTATGCAACCAGTTGATCTTTGTTGCCAATTGTACAGAATCCAGTCAATCTTTGTTCTAATCCAAACGTGGGGCCTCCTGCAGGACCTTTATCCTGATCTGTCCAGTTCTATCATTGTAAAATGAAGCAGAGGATGGAACATTTAGAGGCATAACAGAGATCAAGCTTCTCAAAGTTGCCGAGACCCGGATTCGAACGGGGTTGCTGCGGCCACAACGCAGAGTACTAACCACTATACGATCACGGCCACTTGGTAGCAGTGGGCCTTGTTTTTGTGATAGCATAGTTGGAACTCTGAACTTCAACTCTACTGATATTTCCCGCTTTCTCTAATTTTGACTAACAAATGAAATTTCATGGATGGTTTATCTAGCACTGCTGATTCTGTCCTCAGGGACAAATTGTTTTTTCAAGGAAAGATGATTAGCAAGCAAAAACAGGAAAACATCAGCTTGATTATTGCTGTAGTTGACTGACACCAAGGGGCTTAGATAAATTTACACACATGTTGAAACAATGAGAACACATCATTTGGCTCTTCATATATGTCCATTTCTTTGTAGTGTTTGTGTGGGGGGTAAAGTTGGAAATGACAAACAACGGATTTAGGTGCTAAGAGCAATCCGAGCTAGCTAGGAGTCGAACCTAGAATCTTCTGATTCGTAGTCAGACGCGTTATCCATTGCGCCACTAGCCCTACATTCAGCATTGGGAAAAAAGCTACGTTTCCTCACCATTGTATGCAAATTTTGTGATCTTTGTTGGCAAACGTAGAGAAGGCCAGTCAAATGTTTGTTGTTGTCCAAAATTTGGGGACTCTTGAAGGACTTTTAGGCTAAGCTGTCCAGTTTTTATCAATGTAAAGTAAAGCAGAAGAAGTAGTAATTCAAAGGAACAACAGAAAAGTAGCTCCTCACAGGTGCCGTGACCCAGATTCCTAACGGGGTTGCTGTAGCCGCCGCAACGCAAAGTACCAAGCACTATGAGATCACGGCCATTTGGTATTGAAATTGCCGCGTTGTTGTGATAGCATAGTCGGAAATCTGAATCACAATATGCTGCTATTTTCTAGGTTTCCCTAATTGAAGAACAACATGATAATTCCAGGGATAGTTTATCTAGTGCTGCTGATTCGAAAAAAACAAATACAAAGAAAGCTTGATGATAGATTTGCTTGAGTTAAATTGAAGGATTTAGGGCTGTTTTAGCACATGTTGAAAGCTATTTACGCATCATTAGACTGTTCATACGTATAAATTTACTGTGATAGACAGTTTGTACCGAGTAAACTTGGAAATGAGTATCAAGTAATTTAATAGCTAAAGAACAGAACAAACTATCCAGGAGTCATCCCTTACGTCTTGTGAAATGTAATCAGACACATTACCCATTGCCCCACAAGCCCTAGGTTCAGAGAGCATTGGGAGTCTGGGTTCTCACACCATTCTATGCAAACAGTTGATCTTTGTTGCCAATTGTACAGAAATCCAGTCAAATCTTTGTTCTAATCCAAAACGTGGGGCCTCCTGCAGGACCTTATCCTGATCTGTCCAGTTTCTATCATTGTAAAATGAAGCAGAGGATGGAACAATTTAGAGGCATAACAGAGATCAAGCTTCTCAAAGTTGCCGAGACCCGGATTCGAACCGGGGTTGCTGCGGCCACAACGCAGAGTACTAACCACTATACGATCACGGCCACTTGTAGCAGTGGGGCCTTGTTTTTGTGATAGCATAGTTGGAACTCTGAACTTCAACTCTACTGATATTTTCCCGCTTTCTCTATTGTTGACTACAAATGAAAATTTCATGGATGGTTTATCTAGCACTGCTGATTCTGTCCTTCAGGGACAAATTAGTTTTTTCAAGGAAAGATGATTAGCAAGCAAAAACAGGAAAACATCAGCTTGATTATTGCTGTAGTTGACTGACACCAAGGGGCTTAGATAAATTTACACACATGTTGAAACAATGAGAACACATCATTTGGCTCTTCATATATGTCCATTTTCTTTGTAGTGTTTGTGTTGGGGGTAAAGTTGGAAATGACAAACACGGATTTAGGTGCTAAAGAGCAATCCGAGCTAGCTAGGAGTCGAACCTAGAATCTTCTGATTCGTAGTCAGACGCGTTATCCATTGCGCCACTAGCCCTACATTCAGCATTGGGAAAAGCTACGTTTCCTCACCATTGTATGCAAATAGTTGATCTTTGTTGGCAAACGTAGAGAAGGCCAGTCAAATGTTTGGTTGTCCAAAATTTGGGGACTCTTGAAGGACTTTTAGGCTAAGCTGTCCAGTTTTTATCAATGTAAAGTAAAGCAGAAGAAGTAGTAATTCAAAGGAACAACAGAAAGTAGCTCCTCACAGGTGCCGTGACCAGATTCCTAACGGGGTTGCTGTAGCCGCCGCAACGCAAAGTACCAAGCACTATGAGATCACGGCCATTTGGTATTGAAATTGCCGCGTTGTTGTGATAGCATAGTCGGAAATCTGAATCACAAATATGCTGCTATTTTCTAGGTTTCCCTAATTGAAGAGTAACAACTGATAATTCCAGGGATAGTTTATCTAGTGCTGCTGATTCGAAAAAACAAATACAGAGAAAGCTTGATGATAGCTTTGCTTGAGTTAAATTGAAGGATTTAGGGCTGTTTTAGCACATGTTGAAAAGCTATTTACGCATCATTAGACTGTTCATACGTATAAATTTACTGTGATAGACAGTTTGTACCGGAGTAAACTTGGAATGAGTATCAAGTAATTTAATAGCTAAAGAACAGAACAAACTATCCAGGAGTCATCACCCTTACGTCTTGTGAAATGTAATCAGACACATTACCCATTGCCCCACAAGCCCTAGGTTCAGAGAGCATTGGGAGTATCTGGGTTCTCACACCATTCTATGCAAACAGTTGATCTTTGTTGCCAATTGTACAGAAATCCAGTCAAATCTTTGTTCTAATCCAAAACGTGGGGCCTCCTGCAGGACCTTTATCCTGATCTGTCCAGTTCTATCATTGTAAAATGAAGCAGAGGATGGAACAATTTAGAGGCATAACAGAGATCAAGCTTCTCAAAGTTGCCGAGACCCGGATTCGAACCGGGGTTGCTGCGGCCACAACGCAGAGTACTAACCACTATACGATCACGGCCACTTGTAGCAGTGGGGCCTTGTTTTTGTGATAGCATAGTTGGAACTCTGAACTTCAACTCTACTGATATTTTCCCGCTTTCTCTAATTGTTGACTAACAAATGAAAATTTCATGGATGGTTTATCTAGCACTGCTGATTCTGTCCTTCAGGGACAAATTTGTTTTTTCAAGGAAAGATGATTAGCAAGCAAAAACAGGAAAACATCAGCTTGATTATTGCTGTAGTTGACTGACACCAAGGGGCTTAGATAAATTTACACACATGTTGAAACAATGAGAACACATCATTTGGCTCTTCATATATGTCCATTTTCTTTGTAGTGTTGTGTTGGGGGGTAAAGTTGGAAATGACAAACAACGGATTTAGGTGCTAAAGAGCAATCCGAGCTAGCTAGGAGTCGAACCTAGAATCTTCTGATTCGTAGTCAGACGCGTTATCCATTGCGCCACTAGCCCTACATTCAGCTTTGGGAAAAAAGCTACGTTTCCTCACATTGTATGCAAATAGTTGTGATCTTTGTTGGCAAACGTAGAGAAGGCCAGTCAAATGTTTGTTGTTGTCCAAAATTTGGGGACTCTTGAAGGACTTTTAGGCTAAGCTGTCCAGTTTTTATCAATGTAAAGTAAGCAAGAAGTAGTAATTCAAAGGAACAACAGAAAAGTAGCTCCTCACAGGTGCCGTGACCCAGATTCCTAACGGGGTTGCTGTAGCCGCCGCAACGCAAAGTACCAAGCACTATGAGATCACGGCCATTTGGTATTGAAATTGCCGCGTTGTTGTGATAGCATAGTCGGAAATCTGAATCACAAATATGCTGCTATTTTCTAGGTTTCCCTAATTGAAGAGTAACACTGATAATTCCAGGGATAGTTTATCTAGTGCTGCTGATTCGAAAAAAACAAATACAGAGAAAGCTTGATGATAGCTTTGCTTGAGTTAAATTGAAGGATTTAGGGCTGTTTTAGCACATGTTGAAAAGCTATTTACGCATCATTAGACTGTTCATACGTATAAATTTACTGTGATAGACAGTTTGTACCGGAGTAAACTTGGAAATGAGTATCAAGTAATTTAATAGCTAAAGAACAGAACAAACTATCCAGGAGTCATCCCTTACGTCTTGTGAAATGTAATCAGACACATTACCCATTGCCCCACAAGCCCTAGGTTCAGAGAGCATTGGGAGTGTCTGGGTTCTCACACCATTCTATGCAAACAGTTGATCTTGTTGCCAATTGTACAGCAATCCAGTCAAATCTTTGTTCTAATCCAAAACGTGGGGCCTCCTGCAGGACCTTTATCCTGATCTGTCCAGTTTCTATCATTGTAAAATGAAGCAGAGGATGGAACAATTTAGAGGCATAACAGAGATCAAGCTTCTCAAAGTTGCCGAGACCCGGATTCGAACCGGGGTTGCTGCGGCCACAACGCAGAGTACTAACCACTATACGATCACGGCCACTTGTAGCAGTGGGGCCTTGTTTTTGTGATAGCATAGTTGGAACTCTGAACTTCAACTCTACTGATATTTTCCCGCTTTCTCTAATTGTTGACTAACAAATGAAAATTTCATGGATGGTTTATCTAGCACTGCTGATTCTGTCCTTCAGGGACAAATTAGTTTTTTCAAGGAAAGATGATTAGCAAGCAAAAACAGGAAAACATCAGCTTGATTATTGCTGTAGTTGACTGACACCAAGGGGCTTAGATAAATTTACACACATGTTGAAACAATGAGAACACATCATTTGGCTCTTCATATATGTCCATTTTCTTTGTAGTGTTTGTGTTGGGGGTAAAGTTGGAAATGACAAACAACGGATTTAGGTGCTAAAGAGCAATCCGAGCTAGCTAGGAGTCGAACCTAGAATCTTCTGATTCGTAGTCAGACGCGTTATCCATTGCGCCACTAGCCCTACATTCAGCATTGGGAAAAAAGCTACGTTTCTCACCATTGTATGCAAATAGTTGTGATCTTTGTTGGCAAACGTAGAGAAGGCCAGTCAAATGTTTGTTGTTGTCCAAAATTTGGGGACTCTTGAAGGACTTTTAGGCTAAGCTGTCCAGTTTTTATCAATGTAAAGTAAAGCAGAAGAAGTAGTAATTCAAAGGAACAACAGAAAAGTAGCTCCTCACAGGTGCCGTGACCCAGATTCCTAACGGGGTTGCTGTAGCCGCCGCAACGCAAAGTACCAAGCACTATGAGATCACGGCCATTGGTATTGAAATTGCCGCTTGTTGTGATAGCATAGTCGGAAATCTGAATCACAAATATGCTGCTATTTTCTAGGTTTCCCTAATTGAAGAGTAACAACTGATAATTCCAGGGATAGTTTATCTAGTGCTGCTGATTCGAAAAAAACAAATACAGAGAAAGCTTGATGATAGCTTTGCTTGAGTTAAATTGAAGGATTTAGGGCTGTTTTAGCACATGTTGAAAAGCTATTTACGCATCATTAGACTGTTCATACGTATAAATTTACTGTGATAGACAGTTTGTACCGGAGTAAACTTGGAAATGAGTATCAAGTAATTTAATAGCTAAAGAACAGAACAAACTATCCAGGAGTCATCCCTTACGTCTTGTGAAATGTAATCAGACACATTACCCATTGCCCCACAAGCCCTAGGTTCAGAGAGCATTGGGAGTATCTGGGTTCTCACACCATTCTATGCAACAGTTGATCTTTGTTGCCAATTGTACAGAATCCAGTCAATCTTTGTTCTAATCCAAAACGTGGGCCTCCTGCAGGACCTTTATCCTGATCTGTCCAGTTTCTATCATTGTAAAATGAAGCAGAGGATGGAACAATTTAGAGGCATAACAGAGATCAAGCTTCTCAAAGTTGCCGAGACCCGGATTCGAACGGGGTTGCTGCGGCCACAACGCAGAGTACTAACCACTATACGATCACGGCCACTTGTAGCAGTGGGGCCTTGTTTTTGTGATAGCATAGTTGGAACTCTGAACTTCAACTCTACTGATATTTTCCCGCTTTCTCTAATTGTTGACTAACAAATGAAAATTTCATGGATGGTTTATCTAGCACTGCTGATTCTGTCCTTCAGGGACAAATTGTTTTTTCAAGGAAAGATGATTAGCAAGCAAAAACAGGAAAACATCAGCTTGATTATTGCTGTAGTTGACTGACACCAAGGGGCTTAGATAAATTTACACACATGTTGAAACAATGAGAACACATCATTTGGCTCTTCATATATGTCCATTTTCTTTGTAGTGTTTGTGTTGGGGGGTAAAGTTGGAAATGACAAACAACGGATTTAGGTGCTAAAGAGCAATCCGAGCTAGCTAGGAGTCGAACCTAGAATCTTCTGATTCGTAGTCAGACGCGTTATCCATTGCGCCACTAGCCCTACATTCAGCATTGGGAAAAAAGCTACGTTTCCTCACCATTGTATGCAAATAGTTGTGATCTTTGTTGGCAAACGTAGAGAAGGCCAGTCAAATGTTTGTTGTTGTCCAAAATTTGGGGACTCTTGAAGGACTTTTAGGCTAAGCTGTCCAGTTTTTATCAATGTAAAGTAAAGCAGAAGAAGTAGTAATTCAAAGGAACAACAGAAAAGTAGCTCCTCACAGGTGCCGTGACCCAGATTCCTAACGGGGTTGCTGTAGCCGCCGCAACGCAAAGTACCAAGCACTATGAGATCACGGCCATTTGGTATTGAAATTGCCGCGTTGTTGTGATAGCATAGTCGGAAATCTGAATCACAAATATGCTGCTATTTTCTAGGTTTCCCTAATTGAAGAGTAACAACTGATAATTCCAGGGATAGTTTATCTAGTGCTGCTGATTCGAAAAAAACAAATACAGAGAAAGCTTGATGATAGCTTTGCTTGAGTTAAATTGAAGGATTTAGGGCTGTTTTAGCACATGTTGAAAAGCTATTTACGCATCATTAGACTGTTCATACGTATAAATTTACTGTGATAGACAGTTTGTACCGGAGTAAACTTGGAAATGAGTATCAAGTAATTTAATAGCTAAAGAACAGAACAAACTATCCAGGAGTCATCCCTTACGTCTTGTGAAATGTAATCAGACACATTACCCATTGCCCCACAAGCCCTAGGTTCAGAGAGCATTGGGAGTATCTGGGTTCTCACACCATTCTATGCAAACAGTTGATCTTTGTTGCCAATTGTACAGCAATCCAGTCAAATCTTTGTTCTAATCCAAAACGTGGGGCCTCCTGCAGGACCTTTATCCTGATCTGTCCAGTTTCTATCATTGTAAAATGAAGCAGAGGATGGAACAATTTAGAGGCATAACAGAGATCAAGCTTCTCAAAGTTGCCGAGACCCGGATTCGAACCGGGGTTGCTGCGGCCACAACGCAGAGTACTAACCACTATACGATCACGGCCACTTGGTAGCAGTGGGGCCTTGTTTTTGTGATAGCATAGTTGGAACTCTGAACTTCAACTCTACTGATATTTTCCCGCTTTCTCTAATTGTTGACTAACAAATGAAAATTTCATGGATGGTTTATCTAGCACTGCTGATTCTGTCCTTCAGGGACAAATTTGTTTTTTCAAGGAAAGATGATTAGCAAGCAAAAACAGGAAAACATCAGCTTGATTATTGCTGTAGTTGACTGACACCAAGGGGCTTAGATAAATTTACACACATGTTGAAACAATGAGAACACATCATTTGGCTCTTCATATATGTCCATTTTCTTTGTAGTGTTTGTGTTGGGGGGTAAAGTTGGAAATGACAAACAACGGATTTAGGTGCTAAAGAGCAATCCGAGCTAGCTAGGAGTCGAACCTAGAATCTTCTGATTCGTAGTCAGACGCGTTATCCATTGCGCCACTAGCCCTACATTCAGCATTGGGAAAAAAGCTACGTTTCCTCACCATTGTATGCAAATAGTTGTGATCTTTGTTGGCAAACGTAGAGAAGGCCAGTCAAATGTTTGTTGTTGTCCAAAATTTGGGGACTCTTGAAGGACTTTTAGGCTAAGCTGTCCAGTTTTTATCAATGTAAAGTAAAGCAGAAGAAGTAGTAATTCAAAGGAACAACAGAAAAGTAGCTCCTCACAGGTGCCGTGACCCAGATTCCTAACGGGGTTGCTGTAGCCGCCGCAACGCAAAGTACCAAGCACTATGAGATCACGGCCATTTGGTATTGAAATTGCCGCGTTGTTGTGATAGCATAGTCGGAAATCTGAATCACAAATATGCTGCTATTTTCTAGGTTTCCCTAATTGAAGAGTAACAACTGATAATTCCAGGGATAGTTTATCTAGTGCTGCTGATTCGAAAAAAACAAATACAGAGAAAGCTTGATGATAGCTTTGCTTGAGTTAAATTGAAGGATTTAGGGCTGTTTTAGCACATGTTGAAAAGCTATTTACGCATCATTAGACTGTTCATACGTATAAATTTACTGTGATAGACAGTTTGTACCGGAGTAAACTTGGAAATGAGTATCAAGTAATTTAATAGCTAAAGAACAGAACAAACTATCCAGGAGTCATCCCTTACGTCTTGTGAAATGTAATCAGACACATTACCCATTGCCCCACAAGCCCTAGGTTCAGAGAGCATTGGGAGTATCTGGGTTCTCACACCATTCTATGCAAACAGTTGATCTTTGTTGCCAATTGTACAGAAATCCAGTCAAATCTTTGTTCTAATCCAAAACGTGGGGCCTCCTGCAGGACCTTTATCCTGATCTGTCCAGTTTCTATCATTGTAAAATGAAGCAGAGGATGGAACAATTTAGAGGCATAACAGAGATCAAGCTTCTCAAAGTTGCCGAGACCCGGATTCGAACCGGGGTTGCTGCGGCCACAACGCAGAGTACTAACCACTATACGATCACGGCCACTTGGTAGCAGTGGGGCCTTGTTTTTGTGATAGCATAGTTGGAACTCTGAACTTCAACTCTACTGATATTTTCCCGCTTTCTCTAATTGTTGACTAACAAATGAAAATTTCATGGATGGTTTATCTAGCACTGCTGATTCTGTCCTTCAGGGACAAATTGTTTTTTCAAGGAAAGATGATTAGCAAGCAAAAACAGGAAAACATCAGCTTGATTATTGCTGTAGTTGACTGACACCAAGGGGCTTAGATAAATTTACACACATGTTGAAACAATGAGAACACATCATTTGGCTCTTCATATATGTCCATTTTCTTTGTAGTGTTTGTGTTGGGGGGTAAAGTTGGAAATGACAAACAACGGATTTAGGTGCTAAAGAGCAATCCGAGCTAGCTAGGAGTCGAACCTAGAATCTTCTGATTCGTAGTCAGACGCGTTATCCATTGCGCCACTAGCCCTACATTCAGCATTGGGAAAAAAGCTACGTTTCCTCACCATTGTATGCAAATAGTTGTGATCTTTGTTGGCAAACGTAGAGAAGGCCAGTCAAATGTTTGTTGTTGTCCAAAATTTGGGGACTCTTGAAGGACTTTTAGGCTAAGCTGTCCAGTTTTTATCAATGTAAAGTAAAGCAGAAGAAGTAGTAATTCAAAGGAACAACAGAAAAGTAGCTCCTCACAGGTGCCGTGACCCAGATTCCTAACGGGGTTGCTGTAGCCGCCGCAACGCAAAGTACCAAGCACTATGAGATCACGGCCATTTGGTATTGAAATTGCCGCGTTGTTGTGATAGCATAGTCGGAAATCTGAATCACAAATATGCTGCTATTTTCTAGGTTTCCCTAATTGAAGAGTAACAACTGATAATTCCAGGGATAGTTTATCTAGTGCTGCTGATTCGAAAAAAACAAATACAGAGAAAGCTTGATGATAGCTTTGCTTGAGTTAAATTGAAGGATTTAGGGCTGTTTTAGCACATGTTGAAAAGCTATTTACGCATCATTAGACTGTTCATACGTATAAATTTACTGTGATAGACAGTTTGTACCGGAGTAAACTTGGAAATGAGTATCAAGTAATTTAATAGCTAAAGAACAGAACAAACTATCCAGGAGTCATCCCTTACGTCTTGTGAAATGTAATCAGACACATTACCCATTGCCCCACAAGCCCTAGGTTCAGAGAGCATTGGGAGTATCTGGGTTCTCACACCATTCTATGCAAACAGTTGATCTTTGTTGCCAATTGTACAGCAATCCAGTCAAATCTTTGTTCTAATCCAAAACGTGGGGCCTCCTGCAGGACCTTTATCCTGATCTGTCCAGTTTCTATCATTGTAAAATGAAGCAGAGGATGGAACAATTTAGAGGCATAACAGAGATCAAGCTTCTCAAAGTTGCCGAGACCCGGATTCGAACCGGGGTTGCTGCGGCCACAACGCAGAGTACTAACCACTATACGATCACGGCCACTTGGTAGCAGTGGGGCCTTGTTTTTGTGATAGCATAGTTGGAACTCTGAACTTCAACTCTACTGATATTTTCCCGCTTTCTCTAATTGTTGACTAACAAATGAAAATTTCATGGATGGTTTATCTAGCACTGCTGATTCTGTCCTTCAGGGACAAATTTGTTTTTTCAAGGAAAGATGATTAGCAAGCAAAAACAGGAAAACATCAGCTTGATTATTGCTGTAGTTGACTGACACCAAGGGGCTTAGATAAATTTACACACATGTTGAAACAATGAGAACACATCATTTGGCTCTTCATATATGTCCATTTTCTTTGTAGTGTTTGTGTTGGGGGGTAAAGTTGGAAATGACAAACAACGGATTTAGGTGCTAAAGAGCAATCCGAGCTAGCTAGGAGTCGAACCTAGAATCTTCTGATTCGTAGTCAGACGCGTTATCCATTGCGCCACTAGCCCTACATTCAGCATTGGGAAAAAAGCTACGTTTCCTCACCATTGTATGCAAATAGTTGTGATCTTTGTTGGCAAACGTAGAGAAGGCCAGTCAAATGTTTGTTGTTGTCCAAAATTTGGGGACTCTTGAAGGACTTTTAGGCTAAGCTGTCCAGTTTTTATCAATGTAAAGTAAAGCAGAAGAAGTAGTAATTCAAAGGAACAACAGAAAAGTAGCTCCTCACAGGTGCCGTGACCCAGATTCCTAACGGGGTTGCTGTAGCCGCCGCAACGCAAAGTACCAAGCACTATGAGATCACGGCCATTTGGTATTGAAATTGCCGCGTTGTTGTGATAGCATAGTCGGAAATCTGAATCACAAATATGCTGCTATTTTCTAGGTTTCCCTAATTGAAGAGTAACAACTGATAATTCCAGGGATAGTTTATCTAGTGCTGCTGATTCGAAAAAAACAAATACAGAGAAAGCTTGATGATAGCTTTGCTTGAGTTAAATTGAAGGATTTAGGGCTGTTTTAGCACATGTTGAAAAGCTATTTACGCATCATTAGACTGTTCATACGTATAAATTTACTGTGATAGACAGTTTGTACCGGAGTAAACTTGGAAATGAGTATCAAGTAATTTAATAGCTAAAGAACAGAACAAACTATCCAGGAGTCATCCCTTACGTCTTGTGAAATGTAATCAGACACATTACCCATTGCCCCACAAGCCCTAGGTTCAGAGAGCATTGGGAGTATCTGGGTTCTCACACCATTCTATGCAAACAGTTGATCTTTGTTGCCAATTGTACAGCAATCCAGTCAAATCTTTGTTCTAATCCAAAACGTGGGGCCTCCTGCAGGACCTTTATCCTGATCTGTCCAGTTTCTATCATTGTAAAATGAAGCAGAGGATGGAACAATTTAGAGGCATAACAGAGATCAAGCTTCTCAAAGTTGCCGAGACCCGGATTCGAACCGGGGTTGCTGCGGCCACAACGCAGAGTACTAACCACTATACGATCACGGCCACTTGGTAGCAGTGGGGCCTTGTTTTTGTGATAGCATAGTTGGAACTCTGAACTTCAACTCTACTGATATTTTCCCGCTTTCTCTAATTGTTGACTAACAAATGAAAATTTCATGGATGGTTTATCTAGCACTGCTGATTCTGTCCTTCAGGGACAAATTTGTTTTTTCAAGGAAAGATGATTAGCAAGCAAAAACAGGAAAACATCAGCTTGATTATTGCTGTAGTTGACTGACACCAAGGGGCTTAGATAAATTTACACACATGTTGAAACAATGAGAACACATCATTTGGCTCTTCATATATGTCCATTTTCTTTGTAGTGTTTGTGTTGGGGGGTAAAGTTGGAAATGACAAACAACGGATTTAGGTGCTAAAGAGCAATCCGAGCTAGCTAGGAGTCGAACCTAGAATCTTCTGATTCGTAGTCAGACGCGTTATCCATTGCGCCACTAGCCCTACATTCAGCATTGGGAAAAAAGCTACGTTTCCTCACCATTGTATGCAAATAGTTGTGATCTTTGTTGGCAAACGTAGAGAAGGCCAGTCAAATGTTTGTTGTTGTCCAAAATTTGGGGACTCTTGAAGGACTTTTAGGCTAAGCTGTCCAGTTTTTATCAATGTAAAGTAAAGCAGAAGAAGTAGTAATTCAAAGGAACAACAGAAAAGTAGCTCCTCACAGGTGCCGTGACCCAGATTCCTAACGGGGTTGCTGTAGCCGCCGCAACGCAAAGTACCAAGCACTATGAGATCACGGCCATTTGGTATTGAAATTGCCGCGTTGTTGTGATAGCATAGTCGGAAATCTGAATCACAAATATGCTGCTATTTTCTAGGTTTCCCTAATTGAAGAGTAACAACTGATAATTCCAGGGATAGTTTATCTAGTGCTGCTGATTCGAAAAAAACAAATACAGAGAAAGCTTGATGATAGCTTTGCTTGAGTTAAATTGAAGGATTTAGGGCTGTTTTAGCACATGTTGAAAAGCTATTTACGCATCATTAGACTGTTCATACGTATAAATTTACTGTGATAGACAGTTTGTACCGGAGTAAACTTGGAAATGAGTATCAAGTAATTTAATAGCTAAAGAACAGAACAAACTATCCAGGAGTCATCCCTTACGTCTTGTGAAATGTAATCAGACACATTACCCATTGCCCCACAAGCCCTAGGTTCAGAGAGCATTGGGAGTATCTGGGTTCTCACACCATTCTATGCAAACAGTTGATCTTTGTTGCCAATTGTACAGCAATCCAGTCAAATCTTTGTTCTAATCCAAAACGTGGGGCCTCCTGCAGGACCTTTATCCTGATCTGTCCAGTTTCTATCATTGTAAAATGAAGCAGAGGATGGAACAATTTAGAGGCATAACAGAGATCAAGCTTCTCAAAGTTGCCGAGACCCGGATTCGAACCGGGGTTGCTGCGGCCACAACGCAGAGTACTAACCACTATACGATCACGGCCACTTGGTAGCAGTGGGGCCTTGTTTTTGTGATAGCATAGTTGGAACTCTGAACTTCAACTCTACTGATATTTTCCCGCTTTCTCTAATTGTTGACTAACAAATGAAAATTTCATGGATGGTTTATCTAGCACTGCTGATTCTGTCCTTCAGGGACAAATTTGTTTTTTCAAGGAAAGATGATTAGCAAGCAAAAACAGGAAAACATCAGCTTGATTATTGCTGTAGTTGACTGACACCAAGGGGCTTAGATAAATTTACACACATGTTGAAACAATGAGAACACATCATTTGGCTCTTCATATATGTCCATTTTCTTTGTAGTGTTTGTGTTGGGGGGTAAAGTTGGAAATGACAAACAACGGATTTAGGTGCTAAAGAGCAATCCGAGCTAGCTAGGAGTCGAACCTAGAATCTTCTGATTCGTAGTCAGACGCGTTATCCATTGCGCCACTAGCCCTACATTCAGCATTGGGAAAAAAGCTACGTTTCCTCACCATTGTATGCAAATAGTTGTGATCTTTGTTGGCAAACGTAGAGAAGGCCAGTCAAATGTTTGTTGTTGTCCAAAATTTGGGGACTCTTGAAGGACTTTTAGGCTAAGCTGTCCAGTTTTTATCAATGTAAAGTAAAGCAGAAGAAGTAGTAATTCAAAGGAACAACAGAAAAGTAGCTCCTCACAGGTGCCGTGACCCAGATTCCTAACGGGGTTGCTGTAGCCGCCGCAACGCAAAGTACCAAGCACTATGAGATCACGGCCATTTGGTATTGAAATTGCCGCGTTGTTGTGATAGCATAGTCGGAAATCTGAATCACAAATATGCTGCTATTTTCTAGGTTTCCCTAATTGAAGAGTAACAACTGATAATTCCAGGGATAGTTTATCTAGTGCTGCTGATTCGAAAAAAACAAATACAGAGAAAGCTTGATGATAGCTTTGCTTGAGTTAAATTGAAGGATTTAGGGCTGTTTTAGCACATGTTGAAAAGCTATTTACGCATCATTAGACTGTTCATACGTATAAATTTACTGTGATAGACAGTTTGTACCGGAGTAAACTTGGAAATGAGTATCAAGTAATTTAATAGCTAAAGAACAGAACAAACTATCCAGGAGTCATCCCTTACGTCTTGTGAAATGTAATCAGACACATTACCCATTGCCCCACAAGCCCTAGGTTCAGAGAGCATTGGGAGTATCTGGGTTCTCACACCATTCTATGCAAACAGTTGATCTTTGTTGCCAATTGTACAGCAATCCAGTCAAATCTTTGTTCTAATCCAAAACGTGGGGCCTCCTGCAGGACCTTTATCCTGATCTGTCCAGTTTCTATCATTGTAAAATGAAGCAGAGGATGGAACAATTTAGAGGCATAACAGAGATCAAGCTTCTCAAAGTTGCCGAGACCCGGATTCGAACCGGGGTTGCTGCGGCCACAACGCAGAGTACTAACCACTATACGATCACGGCCACTTGGTAGCAGTGGGGCCTTGTTTTTGTGATAGCATAGTTGGAACTCTGAACTTCAACTCTACTGATATTTTCCCGCTTTCTCTAATTGTTGACTAACAAATGAAAATTTCATGGATGGTTTATCTAGCACTGCTGATTCTGTCCTTCAGGGACAAATTTGTTTTTTCAAGGAAAGATGATTAGCAAGCAAAAACAGGAAAACATCAGCTTGATTATTGCTGTAGTTGACTGACACCAAGGGGCTTAGATAAATTTACACACATGTTGAAACAATGAGAACACATCATTTGGCTCTTCATATATGTCCATTTTCTTTGTAGTGTTTGTGTTGGGGGGTAAAGTTGGAAATGACAAACAACGGATTTAGGTGCTAAAGAGCAATCCGAGCTAGCTAGGAGTCGAACCTAGAATCTTCTGATTCGTAGTCAGACGCGTTATCCATTGCGCCACTAGCCCTACATTCAGCATTGGGAAAAAAGCTACGTTTCCTCACCATTGTATGCAAATAGTTGTGATCTTTGTTGGCAAACGTAGAGAAGGCCAGTCAAATGTTTGTTGTTGTCCAAAATTTGGGGACTCTTGAAGGACTTTTAGGCTAAGCTGTCCAGTTTTTATCAATGTAAAGTAAAGCAGAAGAAGTAGTAATTCAAAGGAACAACAGAAAAGTAGCTCCTCACAGGTGCCGTGACCCAGATTCCTAACGGGGTTGCTGTAGCCGCCGCAACGCAAAGTACCAAGCACTATGAGATCACGGCCATTTGGTATTGAAATTGCCGCGTTGTTGTGATAGCATAGTCGGAAATCTGAATCACAAATATGCTGCTATTTTCTAGGTTTCCCTAATTGAAGAGTAACAACTGATAATTCCAGGGATAGTTTATCTAGTGCTGCTGATTCGAAAAAAACAAATACAGAGAAAGCTTGATGATAGCTTTGCTTGAGTTAAATTGAAGGATTTAGGGCTGTTTTAGCACATGTTGAAAAGCTATTTACGCATCATTAGACTGTTCATACGTATAAATTTACTGTGATAGACAGTTTGTACCGGAGTAAACTTGGAAATGAGTATCAAGTAATTTAATAGCTAAAGAACAGAACAAACTATCCAGGAGTCATCCCTTACGTCTTGTGAAATGTAATCAGACACATTACCCATTGCCCCACAAGCCCTAGGTTCAGAGAGCATTGGGAGTATCTGGGTTCTCACACCATTCTATGCAAACAGTTGATCTTTGTTGCCAATTGTACAGCAATCCAGTCAAATCTTTGTTCTAATCCAAAACGTGGGGCCTCCTGCAGGACCTTTATCCTGATCTGTCCAGTTTCTATCATTGTAAAATGAAGCAGAGGATGGAACAATTTAGAGGCATAACAGAGATCAAGCTTCTCAAAGTTGCCGAGACCCGGATTCGAACCGGGGTTGCTGCGGCCACAACGCAGAGTACTAACCACTATACGATCACGGCCACTTGGTAGCAGTGGGGCCTTGTTTTTGTGATAGCATAGTTGGAACTCTGAACTTCAACTCTACTGATATTTTCCCGCTTTCTCTAATTGTTGACTAACAAATGAAAATTTCATGGATGGTTTATCTAGCACTGCTGATTCTGTCCTTCAGGGACAAATTTGTTTTTTCAAGGAAAGATGATTAGCAAGCAAAAACAGGAAAACATCAGCTTGATTATTGCTGTAGTTGACTGACACCAAGGGGCTTAGATAAATTTACACACATGTTGAAACAATGAGAACACATCATTTGGCTCTTCATATATGTCCATTTTCTTTGTAGTGTTTGTGTTGGGGGGTAAAGTTGGAAATGACAAACAACGGATTTAGGTGCTAAAGAGCAATCCGAGCTAGCTAGGAGTCGAACCTAGAATCTTCTGATTCGTAGTCAGACGCGTTATCCATTGCGCCACTAGCCCTACATTCAGCATTGGGAAAAAAGCTACGTTTCCTCACCATTGTATGCAAATAGTTGTGATCTTTGTTGGCAAACGTAGAGAAGGCCAGTCAAATGTTTGTTGTTGTCCAAAATTTGGGGACTCTTGAAGGACTTTTAGGCTAAGCTGTCCAGTTTTTATCAATGTAAAGTAAAGCAGAAGAAGTAGTAATTCAAAGGAACAACAGAAAAGTAGCTCCTCACAGGTGCCGTGACCCAGATTCCTAACGGGGTTGCTGTAGCCGCCGCAACGCAAAGTACCAAGCACTATGAGATCACGGCCATTTGGTATTGAAATTGCCGCGTTGTTGTGATAGCATAGTCGGAAATCTGAATCACAAATATGCTGCTATTTTCTAGGTTTCCCTAATTGAAGAGTAACAACTGATAATTCCAGGGATAGTTTATCTAGTGCTGCTGATTCGAAAAAAACAAATACAGAGAAAGCTTGATGATAGCTTTGCTTGAGTTAAATTGAAGGATTTAGGGCTGTTTTAGCACATGTTGAAAAGCTATTTACGCATCATTAGACTGTTCATACGTATAAATTTACTGTGATAGACAGTTTGTACCGGAGTAAACTTGGAAATGAGTATCAAGTAATTTAATAGCTAAAGAACAGAACAAACTATCCAGGAGTCATCCCTTACGTCTTGTGAAATGTAATCAGACACATTACCCATTGCCCCACAAGCCCTAGGTTCAGAGAGCATTGGGAGTATCTGGGTTCTCACACCATTCTATGCAAACAGTTGATCTTTGTTGCCAATTGTACAGAAATCCAGTCAAATCTTTGTTCTAATCCAAAACGTGGGGCCTCCTGCAGGACCTTTATCCTGATCTGTCCAGTTTCTATCATTGTAAAATGAAGCAGAGGATGGAACAATTTAGAGGCATAACAGAGATCAAGCTTCTCAAAGTTGCCGAGACCCGGATTCGAACCGGGGTTGCTGCGGCCACAACGCAGAGTACTAACCACTATACGATCACGGCCACTTGGTAGCAGTGGGGCCTTGTTTTTGTGATAGCATAGTTGGAACTCTGAACTTCAACTCTACTGATATTTTCCCGCTTTCTCTAATTGTTGACTAACAAATGAAAATTTCATGGATGGTTTATCTAGCACTGCTGATTCTGTCCTTCAGGGACAAATTTGTTTTTTCAAGGAAAGATGATTAGCAAGCAAAAACAGGAAAACATCAGCTTGATTATTGCTGTAGTTGACTGACACCAAGGGGCTTAGATAAATTTACACACATGTTGAAACAATGAGAACACATCATTTGGCTCTTCATATATGTCCATTTTCTTTGTAGTGTTTGTGTTGGGGGGTAAAGTTGGAAATGACAAACAACGGATTTAGGTGCTAAAGAGCAATCCGAGCTAGCTAGGAGTCGAACCTAGAATCTTCTGATTCGTAGTCAGACGCGTTATCCATTGCGCCACTAGCCCTACATTCAGCATTGGGAAAAAAGCTACGTTTCCTCACCATTGTATGCAAATAGTTGTGATCTTTGTTGGCAAACGTAGAGAAGGCCAGTCAAATGTTTGTTGTTGTCCAAAATTTGGGGACTCTTGAAGGACTTTTAGGCTAAGCTGTCCAGTTTTTATCAATGTAAAGTAAAGCAGAAGAAGTAGTAATTCAAAGGAACAACAGAAAAGTAGCTCCTCACAGGTGCCGTGACCCAGATTCCTAACGGGGTTGCTGTAGCCGCCGCAACGCAAAGTACCAAGCACTATGAGATCACGGCCATTTGGTATTGAAATTGCCGCGTTGTTGTGATAGCATAGTCGGAAATCTGAATCACAAATATGCTGCTATTTTCTAGGTTTCCCTAATTGAAGAGTAACAACTGATAATTCCAGGGATAGTTTATCTAGTGCTGCTGATTCGAAAAAAACAAATACAGAGAAAGCTTGATGATAGCTTTGCTTGAGTTAAATTGAAGGATTTAGGGCTGTTTTAGCACATGTTGAAAAGCTATTTACGCATCATTAGACTGTTCATACGTATAAATTTACTGTGATAGACAGTTTGTACCGGAGTAAACTTGGAAATGAGTATCAAGTAATTTAATAGCTAAAGAACAGAACAAACTATCCAGGAGTCATCCCTTACGTCTTGTGAAATGTAATCAGACACATTACCCATTGCCCCACAAGCCCTAGGTTCAGAGAGCATTGGGAGTATCTGGGTTCTCACACCATTCTATGCAAACAGTTGATCTTTGTTGCCAATTGTACAGAAATCCAGTCAAATCTTTGTTCTAATCCAAAACGTGGGGCCTCCTGCAGGACCTTTATCCTGATCTGTCCAGTTTCTATCATTGTAAAATGAAGCAGAGGATGGAACAATTTAGAGGCATAACAGAGATCAAGCTTCTCAAAGTTGCCGAGACCCGGATTCGAACCGGGGTTGCTGCGGCCACAACGCAGAGTACTAACCACTATACGATCACGGCCACTTGGTAGCAGTGGGGCCTTGTTTTTGTGATAGCATAGTTGGAACTCTGAACTTCAACTCTACTGATATTTTCCCGCTTTCTCTAATTGTTGACTAACAAATGAAAATTTCATGGATGGTTTATCTAGCACTGCTGATTCTGTCCTTCAGGGACAAATTGTTTTTTCAAGGAAAGATGATTAGCAAGCAAAAACAGGAAAACATCAGCTTGATTATTGCTGTAGTTGACTGACACCAAGGGGCTTAGATAAATTTACACACATGTTGAAACAATGAGAACACATCATTTGGCTCTTCATATATGTCCATTTTCTTTGTAGTGTTTGTGTTGGGGGGTAAAGTTGGAAATGACAAACAACGGATTTAGGTGCTAAAGAGCAATCCGAGCTAGCTAGGAGTCGAACCTAGAATCTTCTGATTCGTAGTCAGACGCGTTATCCATTGCGCCACTAGCCCTACATTCAGCATTGGGAAAAAAGCTACGTTTCCTCACCATTGTATGCAAATAGTTGTGATCTTTGTTGGCAAACGTAGAGAAGGCCAGTCAAATGTTTGTTGTTGTCCAAAATTTGGGGACTCTTGAAGGACTTTTAGGCTAAGCTGTCCAGTTTTTATCAATGTAAAGTAAAGCAGAAGAAGTAGTAATTCAAAGGAACAACAGAAAAGTAGCTCCTCACAGGTGCCGTGACCCAGATTCCTAACGGGGTTGCTGTAGCCGCCGCAACGCAAAGTACCAAGCACTATGAGATCACGGCCATTTGGTATTGAAATTGCCGCGTTGTTGTGATAGCATAGTCGGAAATCTGAATCACAAATATGCTGCTATTTTCTAGGTTTCCCTAATTGAAGAGTAACAACTGATAATTCCAGGGATAGTTTATCTAGTGCTGCTGATTCGAAAAAAACAAATACAGAGAAAGCTTGATGATAGCTTTGCTTGAGTTAAATTGAAGGATTTAGGGCTGTTTTAGCACATGTTGAAAAGCTATTTACGCATCATTAGACTGTTCATACGTATAAATTTACTGTGATAGACAGTTTGTACCGGAGTAAACTTGGAAATGAGTATCAAGTAATTTAATAGCTAAAGAACAGAACAAACTATCCAGGAGTCATCCCTTACGTCTTGTGAAATGTAATCAGACACATTACCCATTGCCCCACAAGCCCTAGGTTCAGAGAGCATTGGGAGTATCTGGGTTCTCACACCATTCTATGCAAACAGTTGATCTTTGTTGCCAATTGTACAGAAATCCAGTCAAATCTTTGTTCTAATCCAAAACGTGGGGCCTCCTGCAGGACCTTTATCCTGATCTGTCCAGTTTCTATCATTGTAAAATGAAGCAGAGGATGGAACAATTTAGAGGCATAACAGAGATCAAGCTTCTCAAAGTTGCCGAGACCCGGATTCGAACCGGGGTTGCTGCGGCCACAACGCAGAGTACTAACCACTATACGATCACGGCCACTTGGTAGCAGTGGGGCCTTGTTTTTGTGATAGCATAGTTGGAACTCTGAACTTCAACTCTACTGATATTTTCCCGCTTTCTCTAATTGTTGACTAACAAATGAAAATTTCATGGATGGTTTATCTAGCACTGCTGATTCTGTCCTTCAGGGACAAATTTGTTTTTTCAAGGAAAGATGATTAGCAAGCAAAAACAGGAAAACATCAGCTTGATTATTGCTGTAGTTGACTGACACCAAGGGGCTTAGATAAATTTACACACATGTTGAAACAATGAGAACACATCATTTGGCTCTTCATATATGTCCATTTTCTTTGTAGTGTTTGTGTTGGGGGGTAAAGTTGGAAATGACAAACAACGGATTTAGGTGCTAAAGAGCAATCCGAGCTAGCTAGGAGTCGAACCTAGAATCTTCTGATTCGTAGTCAGACGCGTTATCCATTGCGCCACTAGCCCTACATTCAGCATTGGGAAAAAAGCTACGTTTCCTCACCATTGTATGCAAATAGTTGTGATCTTTGTTGGCAAACGTAGAGAAGGCCAGTCAAATGTTTGTTGTTGTCCAAAATTTGGGGACTCTTGAAGGACTTTTAGGCTAAGCTGTCCAGTTTTTATCAATGTAAAGTAAAGCAGAAGAAGTAGTAATTCAAAGGAACAACAGAAAAGTAGCTCCTCACAGGTGCCGTGACCCAGATTCCTAACGGGGTTGCTGTAGCCGCCGCAACGCAAAGTACCAAGCACTATGAGATCACGGCCATTTGGTATTGAAATTGCCGCGTTGTTGTGATAGCATAGTCGGAAATCTGAATCACAAATATGCTGCTATTTTCTAGGTTTCCCTAATTGAAGAGTAACAACTGATAATTCCAGGGATAGTTTATCTAGTGCTGCTGATTCGAAAAAAACAAATACAGAGAAAGCTTGATGATAGCTTTGCTTGAGTTAAATTGAAGGATTTAGGGCTGTTTTAGCACATGTTGAAAAGCTATTTACGCATCATTAGACTGTTCATACGTATAAATTTACTGTGATAGACAGTTTGTACCGGAGTAAACTTGGAAATGAGTATCAAGTAATTTAATAGCTAAAGAACAGAACAAACTATCCAGGAGTCATCCCTTACGTCTTGTGAAATGTAATCAGACACATTACCCATTGCCCCACAAGCCCTAGGTTCAGAGAGCATTGGGAGTATCTGGGTTCTCACACCATTCTATGCAAACAGTTGATCTTTGTTGCCAATTGTACAGAAATCCAGTCAAATCTTTGTTCTAATCCAAAACGTGGGGCCTCCTGCAGGACCTTTATCCTGATCTGTCCAGTTTCTATCATTGTAAAATGAAGCAGAGGATGGAACAATTTAGAGGCATAACAGAGATCAAGCTTCTCAAAGTTGCCGAGACCCGGATTCGAACCGGGGTTGCTGCGGCCACAACGCAGAGTACTAACCACTATACGATCACGGCCACTTGTCAGCAGTGGGGCCTTGTTTTTGTGATAGCATAGTTGGAACTCTGAACTTCAACTCTACTGATATTTTCCCGCTTTCTCTAATTGTTGACTAACAAATGAAAATTTCATGGATGGTTTATCTAGCACTGCTGATTCTGTCCTTCAGGGACAAATTAGTTTTTTCAAGGAAAGATGATTAGCAAGCAAAAACAGGAAAACATCAGCTTGATTATTGCTGTAGTTGACTGACACCAAGGGGCTTAGATAAATTTACACACATGTTGAAACAATGAGAACACATCATTTGGCTCTTCATATATGTCCATTTTCTTTGTAGTGTTTGTGTTGGGGGGTAAAGTTGGAAATGACAAACAACGGATTTAGGTGCTAAAGAGCAATCCGAGCTAGCTAGGAGTCGAACCTAGAATCTTCTGATTCGTAGTCAGACGCGTTATCCATTGCGCCACTAGCCCTACATTCAGCATTGGGAAAAAAGCTACGTTTCCTCACCATTGTATGCAAATAGTTGTGATCTTTGTTGGCAAACGTAGAGAAGGCCAGTCAAATGTTTGTTGTTGTCCAAAATTTGGGGACTCTTGAAGGACTTTTAGGCTAAGCTGTCCAGTTTTTATCAATGTAAAGTAAAGCAGAAGAAGTAGTAATTCAAAGGAACAACAGAAAAGTAGCTCCTCACAGGTGCCGTGACCCAGATTCCTAACGGGGTTGCTGTAGCCGCCGCAACGCAAAGTACCAAGCACTATGAGATCACGGCCATTTGGTATTGAAATTGCCGCGTTGTTGTGATAGCATAGTCGGAAATCTGAATCACAAATATGCTGCTATTTTCTAGGTTTCCCTAATTGAAGAGTAACAACTGATAATTCCAGGGATAGTTTATCTAGTGCTGCTGATTCGAAAAAAACAAATACAGAGAAAGCTTGATGATAGCTTTGCTTGAGTTAAATTGAAGGATTTAGGGCTGTTTTAGCACATGTTGAAAAGCTATTTACGCATCATTAGACTGTTCATACGTATAAATTTACTGTGATAGACAGTTTGTACCGGAGTAAACTTGGAAATGAGTATCAAGTAATTTAATAGCTAAAGAACAGAACAAACTATCCAGGAGTCATCCCTTACGTCTTGTGAAATGTAATCAGACACATTACCCATTGCCCCACAAGCCCTAGGTTCAGAGAGCATTGGGAGTATCTGGGTTCTCACACCATTCTATGCAAACAGTTGATCTTTGTTGCCAATTGTACAGAAATCCAGTCAAATCTTTGTTCTAATCCAAAACGTGGGGCCTCCTGCAGGACCTTTATCCTGATCTGTCCAGTTTCTATCATTGTAAAATGAAGCAGAGGATGGAACAATTTAGAGGCATAACAGAGATCAAGCTTCTCAAAGTTGCCGAGACCCGGATTCGAACCGGGGTTGCTGCGGCCACAACGCAGAGTACTAACCACTATACGATCACGGCCACTTGGTAGCAGTGGGGCCTTGTTTTTGTGATAGCATAGTTGGAACTCTGAACTTCAACTCTACTGATATTTTCCCGCTTTCTCTAATTGTTGACTAACAAATGAAAATTTCATGGATGGTTTATCTAGCACTGCTGATTCTGTCCTTCAGGGACAAATTGTTTTTTCAAGGAAAGATGATTAGCAAGCAAAAACAGGAAAACATCAGCTTGATTATTGCTGTAGTTGACTGACACCAAGGGGCTTAGATAAATTTACACACATGTTGAAACAATGAGAACACATCATTTGGCTCTTCATATATGTCCATTTTCTTTGTAGTGTTTGTGTTGGGGGGTAAAGTTGGAAATGACAAACAACGGATTTAGGTGCTAAAGAGCAATCCGAGCTAGCTAGGAGTCGAACCTAGAATCTTCTGATTCGTAGTCAGACGCGTTATCCATTGCGCCACTAGCCCTACATTCAGCATTGGGAAAAAAGCTACGTTTCCTCACCATTGTATGCAAATAGTTGTGATCTTTGTTGGCAAACGTAGAGAAGGCCAGTCAAATGTTTGTTGTTGTCCAAAATTTGGGGACTCTTGAAGGACTTTTAGGCTAAGCTGTCCAGTTTTTATCAATGTAAAGTAAAGCAGAAGAAGTAGTAATTCAAAGGAACAACAGAAAAGTAGCTCCTCACAGGTGCCGTGACCCAGATTCCTAACGGGGTTGCTGTAGCCGCCGCAACGCAAAGTACCAAGCACTATGAGATCACGGCCATTTGGTATTGAAATTGCCGCGTTGTTGTGATAGCATAGTCGGAAATCTGAATCACAAATATGCTGCTATTTTCTAGGTTTCCCTAATTGAAGAGTAACAACTGATAATTCCAGGGATAGTTTATCTAGTGCTGCTGATTCGAAAAAAACAAATACAGAGAAAGCTTGATGATAGCTTTGCTTGAGTTAAATTGAAGGATTTAGGGCTGTTTTAGCACATGTTGAAAAGCTATTTACGCATCATTAGACTGTTCATACGTATAAATTTACTGTGATAGACAGTTTGTACCGGAGTAAACTTGGAAATGAGTATCAAGTAATTTAATAGCTAAAGAACAGAACAAACTATCCAGGAGTCATCCCTTACGTCTTGTGAAATGTAATCAGACACATTACCCATTGCCCCACAAGCCCTAGGTTCAGAGAGCATTGGGAGTATCTGGGTTCTCACACCATTCTATGCAAACAGTTGATCTTTGTTGCCAATTGTACAGAAATCCAGTCAAATCTTTGTTCTAATCCAAAACGTGGGGCCTCCTGCAGGACCTTTATCCTGATCTGTCCAGTTTCTATCATTGTAAAATGAAGCAGAGGATGGAACAATTTAGAGGCATAACAGAGATCAAGCTTCTCAAAGTTGCCGAGACCCGGATTCGAACCGGGGTTGCTGCGGCCACAACGCAGAGTACTAACCACTATACGATCACGGCCACTTGGTAGCAGTGGGGCCTTGTTTTTGTGATAGCATAGTTGGAACTCTGAACTTCAACTCTACTGATATTTTCCCGCTTTCTCTAATTGTTGACTAACAAATGAAAATTTCATGGATGGTTTATCTAGCACTGCTGATTCTGTCCTTCAGGGACAAATTAGTTTTTTCAAGGAAAGATGATTAGCAAGCAAAAACAGGAAAACATCAGCTTGATTATTGCTGTAGTTGACTGACACCAAGGGGCTTAGATAAATTTACACACATGTTGAAACAATGAGAACACATCATTTGGCTCTTCATATATGTCCATTTTCTTTGTAGTGTTTGTGTTGGGGGGTAAAGTTGGAAATGACAAACAACGGATTTAGGTGCTAAAGAGCAATCCGAGCTAGCTAGGAGTCGAACCTAGAATCTTCTGATTCGTAGTCAGACGCGTTATCCATTGCGCCACTAGCCCTACATTCAGCATTGGGAAAAAAGCTACGTTTCCTCACCATTGTATGCAAATAGTTGTGATCTTTGTTGGCAAACGTAGAGAAGGCCAGTCAAATGTTTGTTGTTGTCCAAAATTTGGGGACTCTTGAAGGACTTTTAGGCTAAGCTGTCCAGTTTTTATCAATGTAAAGTAAAGCAGAAGAAGTAGTAATTCAAAGGAACAACAGAAAAGTAGCTCCTCACAGGTGCCGTGACCCAGATTCCTAACGGGGTTGCTGTAGCCGCCGCAACGCAAAGTACCAAGCACTATGAGATCACGGCCATTTGGTATTGAAATTGCCGCGTTGTTGTGATAGCATAGTCGGAAATCTGAATCACAAATATGCTGCTATTTTCTAGGTTTCCCTAATTGAAGAGTAACAACTGATAATTCCAGGGATAGTTTATCTAGTGCTGCTGATTCGAAAAAAACAAATACAGAGAAAGCTTGATGATAGCTTTGCTTGAGTTAAATTGAAGGATTTAGGGCTGTTTTAGCACATGTTGAAAAGCTATTTACGCATCATTAGACTGTTCATACGTATAAATTTACTGTGATAGACAGTTTGTACCGGAGTAAACTTGGAAATGAGTATCAAGTAATTTAATAGCTAAAGAACAGAACAAACTATCCAGGAGTCATCCCTTACGTCTTGTGAAATGTAATCAGACACATTACCCATTGCCCCACAAGCCCTAGGTTCAGAGAGCATTGGGAGTATCTGGGTTCTCACACCATTCTATGCAAACAGTTGATCTTTGTTGCCAATTGTACAGAAATCCAGTCAAATCTTTGTTCTAATCCAAAACGTGGGGCCTCCTGCAGGACCTTTATCCTGATCTGTCCAGTTTCTATCATTGTAAAATGAAGCAGAGGATGGAACAATTTAGAGGCATAACAGAGATCAAGCTTCTCAAAGTTGCCGAGACCCGGATTCGAACCGGGGTTGCTGCGGCCACAACGCAGAGTACTAACCACTATACGATCACGGCCACTTGGTAGCAGTGGGGCCTTGTTTTTGTGATAGCATAGTTGGAACTCTGAACTTCAACTCTACTGATATTTTCCCGCTTTCTCTAATTGTTGACTAACAAATGAAAATTTCATGGATGGTTTATCTAGCACTGCTGATTCTGTCCTTCAGGGACAAATTAGTTTTTTCAAGGAAAGATGATTAGCAAGCAAAAACAGGAAAACATCAGCTTGATTATTGCTGTAGTTGACTGACACCAAGGGGCTTAGATAAATTTACACACATGTTGAAACAATGAGAACACATCATTTGGCTCTTCATATATGTCCATTTTCTTTGTAGTGTTTGTGTTGGGGGGTAAAGTTGGAAATGACAAACAACGGATTTAGGTGCTAAAGAGCAATCCGAGCTAGCTAGGAGTCGAACCTAGAATCTTCTGATTCGTAGTCAGACGCGTTATCCATTGCGCCACTAGCCCTACATTCAGCATTGGGAAAAAAGCTACGTTTCCTCACCATTGTATGCAAATAGTTGTGATCTTTGTTGGCAAACGTAGAGAAGGCCAGTCAAATGTTTGTTGTTGTCCAAAATTTGGGGACTCTTGAAGGACTTTTAGGCTAAGCTGTCCAGTTTTATCAATGTAAAGTAAAGCAGAAGAAGTAGTAATTCAAAGGAACAACAGAAAAGTAGCTCCTCACAGGTGCCGTGACCCAGATTCCTAACGGGGTTGCTGTAGCCGCCGCAACGCAAAGTACCAAGCACTATGAGATCACGGCCATTTGGTATTGAAATTGCCGCGTTGTTGTGATAGCATAGTCGGAAATCTGAATCACAAATATGCTGCTATTTTCTAGGTTTCCCTAATTGAAGAGTAACAACTGATAATTCCAGGGATAGTTTATCTAGTGCTGCTGATTCGAAAAAAACAAATACAGAGAAAGCTTGATGATAGCTTTGCTTGAGTTAAATTGAAGGATTTAGGGCTGTTTTAGCACATGTTGAAAAGCTATTTACGCATCATTAGACTGTTCATACGTATAAATTTACTGTGATAGACAGTTTGTACCGGAGTAAACTTGGAAATGAGTATCAAGTAATTTAATAGCTAAAGAACAGAACAAACTATCCAGGAGTCATCCCTTACGTCTTGTGAAATGTAATCAGACACATTACCCATTGCCCCACAAGCCCTAGGTTCAGAGAGCATTGGGAGTATCTGGGTTCTCACACCATTCTATGCAAACAGTTGATCTTTGTTGCCAATTGTACAGAAATCCAGTCAAATCTTTGTTCTAATCCAAAACGTGGGGCCTCCTGCAGGACCTTTATCCTGATCTGTCCAGTTTCTATCATTGTAAAATGAAGCAGAGGATGGAACAATTTAGAGGCATAACAGAGATCAAGCTTCTCAAAGTTGCCGAGACCCGGATTCGAACCGGGGTTGCTGCGGCCACAACGCAGAGTACTAACCACTATACGATCACGGCCACTTGTCAGCAGTGGGGCCTTGTTTTTGTGATAGCATAGTTGGAACTCTGAACTTCAACTCTACTGATATTTTCCCGCTTTCTCTAATTGTTGACTAACAAATGAAAATTTCATGGATGGTTTATCTAGCACTGCTGATTCTGTCCTTCAGGGACAAATTAGTTTTTTCAAGGAAAGATGATTAGCAAGCAAAAACAGGAAAACATCAGCTTGATTATTGCTGTAGTTGACTGACACCAAGGGGCTTAGATAAATTTACACACATGTTGAAACAATGAGAACACATCATTTGGCTCTTCATATATGTCCATTTTCTTTGTAGTGTTTGTGTTGGGGGGTAAAGTTGGAAATGACAAACAACGGATTTAGGTGCTAAAGAGCAATCCGAGCTAGCTAGGAGTCGAACCTAGAATCTTCTGATTCGTAGTCAGACGCGTTATCCATTGCGCCACTAGCCCTACATTCAGCATTGGGAAAAAAGCTACGTTTCCTCACCATTGTATGCAAATAGTTGTGATCTTTGTTGGCAAACGTAGAGAAGGCCAGTCAAATGTTTGTTGTTGTCCAAAATTTGGGGACTCTTGAAGGACTTTTAGGCTAAGCTGTCCAGTTTTTATCAATGTAAAGTAAAGCAGAAGAAGTAGTAATTCAAAGGAACAACAGAAAAGTAGCTCCTCACAGGTGCCGTGACCCAGATTCCTAACGGGGTTGCTGTAGCCGCCGCAACGCAAAGTACCAAGCACTATGAGATCACGGCCATTTGGTATTGAAATTGCCGCGTTGTTGTGATAGCATAGTCGGAAATCTGAATCACAAATATGCTGCTATTTTCTAGGTTTCCCTAATTGAAGAGTAACAACTGATAATTCCAGGGATAGTTTATCTAGTGCTGCTGATTCGAAAAAAACAAATACAGAGAAAGCTTGATGATAGCTTTGCTTGAGTTAAATTGAAGGATTTAGGGCTGTTTTAGCACATGTTGAAAAGCTATTTACGCATCATTAGACTGTTCATACGTATAAATTTACTGTGATAGACAGTTTGTACCGGAGTAAACTTGGAAATGAGTATCAAGTAATTTAATAGCTAAAGAACAGAACAAACTATCCAGGAGTCATCCCTTACGTCTTGTGAAATGTAATCAGACACATTACCCATTGCCCCACAAGCCCTAGGTTCAGAGAGCATTGGGAGTGTCTGGGTTCTCACACCATTCTATGCAAACAGTTGATCTTTGTTGCCAATTGTACAGAAATCCAGTCAAATCTTTGTTCTAATCCAAAACGTGGGGCCTCCTGCAGGACCTTTATCCTGATCTGTCCAGTTTCTATCATTGTAAAATGAAGCAGAGGATGGAACAATTTAGAGGCATAACAGAGATCAAGCTTCTCAAAGTTGCCGAGACCCGGATTCGAACCGTGGTTGCTGCGGCCACAACGCAGAGTACTAACCACTATACGATCACGGCCACTTGGTAGCAGTGGGGCCTTGTTTTTGTGATAGCATAGTTGGAACTCTGAACTTCAACTCTACTGATATTTTCCCGCTTTCTCTAATTGTTGACTAACAAATGAAAATTTCATGGATGGTTTATCTAGCACTGCTGATTCTGTCCTTCAGGGACAAATTAGTTTTTTCAAGGAAAGATGATTAGCAAGCAAAAACAGGAAAACATCAGCTTGATTATTGCTGTAGTTGACTGACACCAAGGGGCTTAGATAAATTTACACACATGTTGAAACAATGAGAACACATCATTTGGCTCTTCATATATGTCCATTTTCTTTGTAGTGTTTGTGTTGGGGGGTAAAGTTGGAAATGACAAACAACGGATTTAGGTGCTAAAGAGCAATCCGAGCTAGCTAGGAGTCGAACCTAGAATCTTCTGATTCGTAGTCAGACGCGTTATCCATTGCGCCACTAGCCCTACATTCAGCATTGGGAAAAAAGCTACGTTTCCTCACCATTGTATGCAAATAGTTGTGATCTTTGTTGGCAAACGTAGAGAAGGCCAGTCAAATGTTTGTTGTTGTCCAAAATTTGGGGACTCTTGAAGGACTTTTAGGCTAAGCTGTCCAGTTTTTATCAATGTAAAGTAAAGCAGAAGAAGTAGTAATTCAAAGGAACAACAGAAAAGTAGCTCCTCACAGGTGCCGTGACCCAGATTCCTAACGGGGTTGCTGTAGCCGCCGCAACGCAAAGTACCAAGCACTATGAGATCACGGCCATTTGGTATTGAAATTGCCGCGTTGTTGTGATAGCATAGTCGGAAATCTGAATCACAAATATGCTGCTATTTTCTAGGTTTCCCTAATTGAAGAGTAACAACTGATAATTCCAGGGATAGTTTATCTAGTGCTGCTGATTCGAAAAAAACAAATACAGAGAAAGCTTGATGATAGCTTTGCTTGAGTTAAATTGAAGGATTTAGGGCTGTTTTAGCACATGTTGAAAAGCTATTTACGCATCATTAGACTGTTCATACGTATAAATTTACTGTGATAGACAGTTTGTACCGGAGTAAACTTGGAAATGAGTATCAAGTAATTTAATAGCTAAAGAACAGAACAAACTATCCAGGAGTCATCCCTTACGTCTTGTGAAATGTAATCAGACACATTACCCATTGCCCCACAAGCCCTAGGTTCAGAGAGCATTGGGAGTATCTGGGTTCTCACACCATTCTATGCAAACAGTTGATCTTTGTTGCCAATTGTACAGAAATCCAGTCAAATCTTTGTTCTAATCCAAAACGTGGGGCCTCCTGCAGGACCTTTATCCTGATCTGTCCAGTTTCTATCATTGTAAAATGAAGCAGAGGATGGAACAATTTAGAGGCATAACAGAGATCAAGCTTCTCAAAGTTGCCGAGACCCGGATTCGAACCGGGGTTGCTGCGGCCACAACGCAGAGTACTAACCACTATACGATCACGGCCACTTGTCAGCAGTGGGGCCTTGTTTTTGTGATAGCATAGTTGGAACTCTGAACTTCAACTCTACTGATATTTTCCCGCTTTCTCTAATTGTTGACTAACAAATGAAAATTTCATGGATGGTTTATCTAGCACTGCTGATTCTGTCCTTCAGGGACAAATTAGTTTTTTCAAGGAAAGATGATTAGCAAGCAAAAACAGGAAAACATCAGCTTGATTATTGCTGTAGTTGACTGACACCAAGGGGCTTAGATAAATTTACACACATGTTGAAACAATGAGAACACATCATTTGGCTCTTCATATATGTCCATTTTCTTTGTAGTGTTTGTGTTGGGGGGTAAAGTTGGAAATGACAAACAACGGATTTAGGTGCTAAAGAGCAATCCGAGCTAGCTAGGAGTCGAACCTAGAATCTTCTGATTCGTAGTCAGACGCGTTATCCATTGCGCCACTAGCCCTACATTCAGCATTGGGAAAAAAGCTACGTTTCCTCACCATTGTATGCAAATAGTTGTGATCTTTGTTGGCAAACGTAGAGAAGGCCAGTCAAATGTTTGTTGTTGTCCAAAATTTGGGGACTCTTGAAGGACTTTTAGGCTAAGCTGTCCAGTTTTATCAATGTAAAGTAAAGCAGAAGAAGTAGTAATTCAAAGGAACAACAGAAAAGTAGCTCCTCACAGGTGCCGTGACCCAGATTCCTAACGGGGTTGCTGTAGCCGCCGCAACGCAAAGTACCAAGCACTATGAGATCACGGCCATTTGGTATTGAAATTGCCGCGTTGTTGTGATAGCATAGTCGGAAATCTGAATCACAAATATGCTGCTATTTTCTAGGTTTCCCTAATTGAAGAGTAACAACTGATAATTCCAGGGATAGTTTATCTAGTGCTGCTGATTCGAAAAAAACAAATACAGAGAAAGCTTGATGATAGCTTTGCTTGAGTTAAATTGAAGGATTTAGGGCTGTTTTAGCACATGTTGAAAAGCTATTTACGCATCATTAGACTGTTCATACGTATAAATTTACTGTGATAGACAGTTTGTACCGGAGTAAACTTGGAAATGAGTATCAAGTAATTTAATAGCTAAAGAACAGAACAAACTATCCAGGAGTCATCCCTTACGTCTTGTGAAATGTAATCAGACACATTACCCATTGCCCCACAAGCCCTAGGTTCAGAGAGCATTGGGAGTATCTGGGTTCTCACACCATTCTATGCAAACAGTTGATCTTTGTTGCCAATTGTACAGAAATCCAGTCAAATCTTTGTTCTAATCCAAAACGTGGGGCCTCCTGCAGGACCTTTATCCTGATCTGTCCAGTTTCTATCATTGTAAAATGAAGCAGAGGATGGAACAATTTAGAGGCATAACAGAGATCAAGCTTCTCAAAGTTGCCGAGACCCGGATTCGAACCGGGGTTGCTGCGGCCACAACGCAGAGTACTAACCACTATACGATCACGGCCACTTGGTAGCAGTGGGGCCTTGTTTTGTGATAGCATAGTTGGAACTCTGAACTTCAACTCTACTGATATTTTCCCGCTTTCTCTAATTGTTGACTAACAAATGAAAATTTCATGGATGGTTTATCTAGCACTGCTGATTCTGTCCTTCAGGACAAATTAGTTTTTTCAAGGAAAGATGATTAGCAAGCAAAACAGGAAAACATCAGCTTGATTATTGCTGTAGTTGACTGACACCAAGGGGCTTAGATAAATTTACACACATGTTGAAACAATGAGAACACATCATTTGGCTCTTCATATATGTCCATTTTCTTTGTAGTGTTTTGTTTGGGGGTAAAGTTGGAAATGACAAACAACGGATTTAGGTGCTAAAGAGCAATCCGAGCTAGCTAGGAGTCGAACCTAGAATCTTCTGATTCGTAGTCAGACGCGTTATCCATTGCGCCACTAGCCCTACATTCAGCATTGGGAAAAAAGCTACGTTTCCTCACCATTGTATGCAAATAGTTGTGATCTTTGTTGGCAAACGTAGAGAAGGCCAGTCAAATGTTTGTTGTTGTCCAAAATTTGGGACTCTTGAAGGACTTTTAGGCTAAGCTGTCCAGTTTTTATCAATGTAAAGTAAAGCAGAAGAAGTAGTAATTCAAAGGAACAACAGAAAAGTAGCTCCTCACAGGTGCCGTGACCCAGATTCCTAACGGGGTTGCTGTAGCCGCCGCAACGCAAAGTACCAAGCACTATGAGATCACGGCCATTTGGTATTGAAATTGCCGCGTTGTTGTGATAGCATAGTCGGAAATCTGAATCACAAATATGCTGCTATTTTCTAGGTTTCCCTAATTGAAGAGTAACAACTGATAATTCCAGGGATAGTTTATCTAGTGCTGCTGATTCGAAAAAAACAAATACGAGAAAGCTTGATGATAGCTTTGCTTGAGTTTATTGAAGGATTTAGGGCTGTTTTAGCACATGTTGAAAAGCTATTTACGCATCATTAGACTGTTCATACGTATAAATTTACTGTGATAGACAGTTTTGTACCGGAGTAAACTTGGAAATGAGTATCAAGTAATTTAATAGCTAAAGAACAGAACAAACTATCCAGGAGTCATCCCTTACGTCTTGTGAAATGTAATCAGACACATTACCCATTGCCCCACAAGCCCTAGGTTCAGAGAGCATTGGGAGTGTCTGGGTTCTCACACCATTCTATGCAAACAGTTGATCTTTGTTGCCAATTGTACAGAATCCAGTCAAATCTTTGTTCTAATCCAAAACGTGGGGCCTCCTGCAGGACCTTTATCCTGATCTGTCCAGTTCTATCATTGTAAAATGAAGCAGAGGATGGAACATTTAGAGGCATAACAGAGATCAAGCTTCTCAAAGTTGCCGAGACCCGGATTCGAACCGGGTTTGCTGCGGCCACAACGCAGAGTACTAACCACTATACGATCACGGCCACTTGGTAGCAGTGGGGCCTTGTTTTTGTGATAGCATAGTTGGAACTCTGAACTTCAACTCTACTGATATTTTCCGCTTTCTCTAATTGTTGACTAACAAATGAAAATTTCATGGATGGTTTTCTAGCACTGCTGATTCTGTCCTTCAGGGACAAATTTTTTTTTCAAGGAAAGAGATTAGCAAGCAAAAACAAAAACATCAGCTTGATTATTGCTGTAGTTGACTGACACCAAGGGGCTTAGATAAATTTACACACATGTTGAAACAATGAGAACACATCATTTGGCTCTTCATTATGTCCATTTTCTTGTAGTGTTTGTGTTGGGGGGTAAAGTTGGAAATGACAAACAACGGATTTAGGTGCTAAAGAGCAATCTGGCTAGCTAGGAGTCGAACCTAGAATCTTCTGATTCGTAGTCAGACGCGTTATCCATTGCGCCACTACCCTACTTCAGCATTGGAATAAAGCTACGTTTCCTCACCATTGTATGCAAATAGTTGTGCTCTTTGTTGGCAAACGTAGAGAAGGCCAGTCAAATGTTTGTTGTTGTCCAAAATTTTGGGGACTCTTGAAGGACTTTAAGCTAAGCTTCCCATTTTTATCATGTAAAGTAAAGCAGAAGAAGTAGTAATTCAAAGGAAAACAGAAAAGTAGCTCCTCACAGGTGCCGTGACCCAGATTCTAACGGGGTTGCTGTAGCCGCGCAACGCAAAGTACCAAGCACTATGAGATCACGGCCATTGGGTATTGACATTGCCGCGTTGTTCTCTAATTTGACTAACCAATGAAATTTCAGGGATGTTTTATCTAGCACTGCTGATTTCTGTCCTTCAGGGACCAATTAGTGTTTTCAGGAAAGATGATTAGCAAGCAAAAACGGAAAACATCACTGATTATTGCTGTAGTTACTGAACACCAGGGCTTAGATAAATTTACACACATGTTGAAACCTGAGAACACATCATTTGGCTCTTCATATATGTCCATTTTCTTGTAGTGTTTGTGTTGGGGGGTAAAGTTGGAAACGACAAACAACGGATTTAGGTGCTAAAGAGCAATCCGAGCTAGCTAGGAGTCGAACCTAGAATCTTCTGATTCGTAGTCAGACGCGTTTATCATTGCGCCACTAGCCCTACATTCAGCATTGGAAAAAAGCTACTTTCCTCACCATTGTATGCAAATAGTTGTGCTCTTTGTTGGCAAACGTAGAGAAGGCCAGTCAAATGTTTGTTGTTGTCCAAATATTTGGGGACTCTTGAAGGACTTTAAGGCTAAGCTGTCCAGTTTTTATCAATGTAAAGTAAAGCAGAAGAAGTAGTAATTCAAAGAACAACAGAAAAGTAGCTCCTCACAGGTGCCGTGACCCAGATTCCTAACGGGTTGCTGTAGCCGCCGCAACGCAAAGTACCAAGCACTATGAGATCACGGCCATTTGGTATTGAATTGCCGCGTTGTTGTGATAGCATAGTCGGAAATCTGAATCACAAAATGCTGCTATTTTCTAGGTTTCCCTAATTGAAGAGTAACAACTGATAATTCCAGGGATAGTTTATCTAGTGCTGCTGATTCGAAAAAACAAATACAAGAAAGCTTGATGATAGCTTTGCTTGAGTTAAATTGAAGGATTTAGGGCTGTTTAGCACATGTTGAAAAGCTATTTACGCATCATTAGACTGTTCATACGTATAAATTTACTGTGATAGACAGTTTGTACCGGAGTAAACTTGGAAATGAGTATCAAGTAATTTAATAGCTAAAGAACAGAACAAACTATCCAGGAGTCATCCCTTACGTCTTGTGAAATGTAATCAGACACATTACCCATTGCCCCACAAGCCCTAGGTTCAGAGAGCATTGGGAGTGTCTGGGTTCTCACACCATTCTATGCAAACAGTTGATCTTTGTTGCCAATTGTACAGAAATCCAGTCAATCTTTGTTCTAATCCAAAACGTGGGGCCTCCTGCAGGACCTTTATCCTGATCTGTCCAGTTTTCTATCATTGTAAAATGAAGCAGAGGATGGAACTTAGAGGCATAACAGAGATCAAGCTTCTCAAAGTTGCCGAGACCCGGATTCGAACCGTGGTTGCTGCGGCCACAACGCAGAGTACTAACCACTATACGATCACGGCCACTTGGTAGCAGTGGGCCTTGGTTTTGTGTGATAGCATAGTTGGAACTCTGAACTTCAACTCTACTGATATTTTCCCGCTTTCTCTATTGTTGACTAACAAATGAAAATTTCATGGATGTTTTCTAGCACTGCTGATTCTGTCCTTCAGGGACAAATTAGTTTTTTCAAGGAAAGATGATTAGCAAGCAAAAACAGGAAAACATCAGCTTGATTATTGCTGTAGTTGACTGACACCAAGGGGCTTAGATAAATTTACACACATGTTGAAACAATGAGAACACATCATTTGCTCTTCATATATGTCCATTTTCTTTGTAGTGTTTGTGTTGGGGGGTAAAGTTGGAAATGACAAACAACGGATTTAGGTGCTAAGAGCAATCCGACTAGCTAGGAGTCGAACCAGAATCTTCTGATTTGTAGTCAGACACGTTATCCATTGCGCCACTAGCCTACATTCATCTTTGGGAAAAAGCTACGTTTCCTCACCATGTAGCAAATATTTGTGATCTTTGTTGGCAAACGTAGAGAAGGCCAGTCAAATGTTTGTTGTTGTCCAAAATTTGGGGACTCTTGAAGGACTTTAGGCTAAGCTGTCCAGTTTTTATCAATGTAAAGTAAAGCAGAAGAAGTAGTAATTCAAAGGAACAACAGAAAAGTAGCTCCTCACAGGTGCCGTGACCCAGATTCCTAACGGGGTTGCTGTAGCCGCCGCAACGCAAAGTACCAAGCACTATGAGATCACGGCCATTTTGGTATTGAAATTGCCGCGTTGTTGTCATAGCCTAGTCGGAAATCTGAATCACAAATATGCTGCTATTTTCTAGGTTTCCCTAATTGAAGAGTACAACTGATAATTCCAGGGATAGTTTATCTAGTTGCTGCTGATTCGAAAAAAACAACTAATAAAGCTTGATGATAGCTTTGCTTGAGTTAAATTGAAGGATTTAGGGCTGTTTTAGCACATGTTGAAAAGCTATTTACGCATTATTAGACTGTTCATACGTATAAATTTACTGTGATAGACAGTTTGTACCGGAGTAAACTGGAAATGAGTATCAAGTAATTTAATAGCTAAAGAACAGAACAAACATCCAGGAGTCATCCATTACGTCTTGTGAAATTTAATCAGACACATTACCCTTTCCCCACAAGCCCTAGTTCAGAGAGCATGGGAGTATCTGGGTTCTCACACCTTCTATGCAAACAGTTGATCTTTGTTGCCATTGTACATACAAATCCAGTCAAATCTTGTTCTAATCCAAAACGTGGGGCATCCTGCAGGACCTTTATCCTGATCTGTCCAGTTTCTATCATTGTAAAATGAAGCAGAGGATGGAACAATT